>NC_092783.1:57007033-57258339 GCF_047496795.1 Chiloscyllium punctatum
ATATAGTTGTTTTGTCAAGATACTTTATGCTGGGATTAAGGGCTTTTTTTTTGAACTGCAGAGGAACAAATTGCTGCTGCACCAAACAGCATTCACTTAGCAGTTCAGCTTTGACCGAACAAGCTGCAAAACACTGAAAGATTGCATCCCGCAAATTGCTACATTTGATTATTTTTACCTGAAAATAATGACTGTTCCAATATATATCATTATCCAGGAGTGTAAATTGCTGGTGATGAAATTTAATGTACACAGCGTTGCAAAACAATTCCCAACGGATGTCTCTGGCTGAAAGATTCTGCACAGTTGGACACCTCATTTGTGATTTAAATTGACAGCAATAATAAAATAAAAATGATGTGCAGATGAAACATAATAGAGGTCCAATTCGGAGATGTCCAATTTGGGGTCCAAATAATTTCAGACCAGGTATAAAATGACAACAAAAAATCTAAAATAACTCAAATTTTTATTCTCAGAATTCACTGCTTTTTCAAAGGAGTAAAGTGTTAAAACAAATTAAGCACAGATTCAGTGGTGTGGCTATGCAACTCTGCATCACTTATATATCGAAGGGAAAGATCATGTTTCTAAATTTCATTTTACAACACAAATGTATCCATTTGTCTTGTGTGGGGAAAATTTCAGGGGAGTGGGGTTAAAACAGAGAGAACTAGATTCTGTTACCTCTAATATTTTCATAAAGACCAGTTGTGATGGATGTCATAAAACCCCGACCCAGCCCCTGAACTGAGGTCTGCCAGGATGGAAGTTGCAGTGCAGAGACTGGCCGTTCACTCCAGCTGGTCCATGCTGGTCCACACAAGCATGCACCCCCACCTACTTCACCAAAGGGCAGTATGATGGCTCAGTGGTTAGTACTGCTGCCTCACAGTGCCAGAGGCCTGGGTTCGATTCCAGCCTTGGGCAACTTTATGTGGAGTTTGCACATTCTCCCCCTGACTGTGTGGGTTTGCTCCAATTTCCTCCCACAATCCAAAGATGTGCAGATTAGGTGAATTGGCCATGCTAAATTGCCCATAGTCCAGGGATGTATAGGTCAGGGGTAAATGTAGGGGAATGGGTCTGGGTAGGATACTCTTCAGATGGTAGGTGTGGACTTGTTGGGCCAAAGGGTCTGTTTCCACACTGTAGGGATTCTAAGATTCCAACCCTACATTAAAAGTACAATCTCTCGGCGGAGATGCAAACCAGCCCCAGGGATGTAATTTTTTGAGCTGAGGTGTAGGATGAAGAATGCTAGCCAATGCTTTTCTGGGCTGGAGGCAGTAAAATTGGCACCGAAAATCAGCTTGTCCCATTTCCTCCTTGTTCAAACAAATACTCACTGCAAGGGAAGAGGGCTGTGAAGACAGATCGGCTTCTGTCTCATTATGAGTGCTGAACGCTGTGTGAACACTTGGCTTTGAAAATTAGGAGGAACGTGGCACTTAAAATTAAGAGGAAAAATGATGGGAATCAGTCAGTTGCCTCTAGAGGATGAGTCAGTGTGAGTGAGTAATGTAAAAGCTTTGGTCAGACAAAGAAAAATGTAATATTTATCAACCATGTATAGGCAGTATTGATCTCTTTATATCTATTACTGAAGCAATGCGCGACTAAATAATACCTCAAATCACATGGGGCTAACGTTTAAAAAAATACAGAGTTGGTAGAATGTTAATGTTGCCATAGTGGCTGCCAGTCCTGACCAAGAGTATTCTTAACAGTTAGCTATTGTGTCAGTACACTAACACTTGTGAATTATATTCTTTGTTCTGTTCTATTACTCTCGTAGTTACCATGTGTTTTGTATGGTGCGATCTGCCTGTACCGCATGTAAAACAAAACTTCTCACTGGACCTAGGTACGTGTCACAATAATAAATCACGTATGGAATGAGCTGTCAACGGAAGTGGTTGAGGCGGGTACATTAACAACATTTAAAATGCATTTGGACATGGATAGGAAAGGTTTAGAAGGATATGGGCCAAATGCAGGGAAATGGGGTTAGCACAGATGGACATTTTGGTCGGCATGGACCAGTTTGGGTCAAAGGGCCTCTCTCTGTGTTATAAGACTCTATGATGCTACGACTGTAAATTAAAAAAAAGGCACATTGATTTAGTGCAGCCATTTATCAAAGTTGGATGTGTCTCAGCATCTCAGTGCCCAGGTGCAATGGAAACTGTTTTGTTGACATTGGCTGGTTTCAGCACTGCTCCAGCACAGCAGAAAACCACCTGAGATTGCTCACCTGCCTAGGTGGGATTTAGTCACACAGTTAACCCTCTTCTGCCTCCAAAGGTAACAGGTTCCCAATGATAATGCCACGTGGAATCTGGTGGATCACAGTCAGGCAACAACAACTTGCTGTTATAAATCTTGGGGGGGGGGTGGAGATGGGGGAGGGGCGCGAACAACATGACACAACCACAAATCTAAAGTAAACATGCAGGAGGCTGGAAGAACACAGCAAGCCAGGCAGCATCAGGAGGGACAGACAGGAGGCTGGAAGAACACAGCAAGCCAGGCAGCATCAGGAGGGACAGACAGGAGGCTGGAAGA
The DNA here is from genome assembly GCF_047496795.1 of Chiloscyllium punctatum. Taxonomy (NCBI): domain Eukaryota; kingdom Metazoa; phylum Chordata; class Chondrichthyes; order Orectolobiformes; family Hemiscylliidae; genus Chiloscyllium; species Chiloscyllium punctatum. The sequence continues at coordinate 57,009,602 of NC_092783.1, forward strand.
ACACAGCAAGGCAGGCAGCATCAGGAGGGACAGACAGGAGGCTGGAAGAGCACAGCAAGCCAGGCAGCATCAGGAGGGACAGGCAGGAGGCTGGAAGAACACAGTGAGCCAGGCAGCATCAGGAGGGACAGGCAGGAGGCTGGAAGAACACAGCAAGGCAGGCAGCGTCAGGCGGTGGAGAAGTCAACGTTTCGGGTGTAAAGACAGACTATTCAGGGCTGGTCGCCTGATAAAGGAACAGCACTCCAAAAGCTGGTGATTTCAAATATACCTATTGGACTATAACCTGGTGTCATGTGACTTGTGACTTTGCCTAAAGTAATTAAGGCTACAAGTCGTACAAGGAAGAGATGCCTTTGGTTTGTTAGGATAGAGTCAAACTCCAATGTTTGCTTGTTTCCTCAATATGCTTCTGTACCGAACCAAACCGCATTTGAGACTATGCTTTTATGAATAAAATATCTTTTTAAAATAAAGCTAAGGCTGCAAGTCAATTTAAAATATCAGGGATTTATAAGCTGTTAAGAGAGAAGAAGAGTTTCATTCTGAAGAAGGGTCTCTGGACCTGAAACATTAACTCTTCTTTCTCTCCGCAGATGTTGACATACCTGCTGAGGTTTTCCAGATAATATTGTGAATAAGCTGTTATTAGGTAATGGCACAAAGGATTGTAGAGATACAGATAAGATAAAGAACAGTCATGTTCTAACTGAGTGGGCCTGAGGAATTAAATAGGATTCGCAGTCCCCAACCGCCACCAGGACAGAACCCCACTGGTCCTCACCTACCACTCCACCAACCTCCATGTCCAACGTATCATCCGCTGTCATTTCTGCCACCTCCAAATGGACCCCACCACCAGGGACATGTTCTCCTCCCCTCCCCTATCAGCGTTCCGAAAAGACCATTCCCTCCGTGACTCCCTCGTCAGGTCCACACATCCCACCAACCCAACCTCCACTCCCGGCACCTTCCCCTGCAACTGCAAGAAATGCAAAACTTGCGCCCACACCTCCCCTCCTTACCTCCCTCCAAGGCCCCAAGGGACACTTCCATATCCGCCACAAATTCACCTGCACCTCCACACACATCATCTATTGCATCCGCTGCACCCGATGTGGCCTCCTCTATATTGTGGAGACAGGCCGCCTACTTGCGGAACATTTCAGAGAACACCTCTGGGACACCCGGACCAACCAACCCAACCACCCCGTAGCCCAACACTTCAACTCCCCCTCCCACTCCACCAAGGACATGCAGGTCCTTGGACTCCTCCATCGCCAGACCATGGCAACAAGACGGTTGGAGGAAGAGCGCCTCATCTTCCGCCTGGGAACCCTCCAACCACAAGGGATGAACTCAGATTTCTCCAGTTTCCTCATTTCCCCTCCCCCCACCTTGTCTCAGTCAAATCCCTCGAACTCAGCACCGCCTTCCTAACCTGCAATCTTCTTCCTGACCTCTTCGTCCCCACCCCACTCCAGCCTATCACCTTCACCTTGACCTCCCTCCACCTATCGCATTCCCAACGCCCCTCCCCCAAGTCCCTCCTCCCTACCTTTTATCTTAGCCTGCTGGACACACTTTCCTCAGTCCTGAAGAAGGGCTTATGCCCGAAACGTCGATTCTCCTGCTCCTTGGATGCTGCCTGACCTGCTGCGCTTTTCCAGCATCACATTTTCAGCTCTGAGGAACTAAATAGCCTTCTACTTTTCCCATTATGCCTTAATGAAATAAAATAGAGTCCAACTACTTCATTGGTGATCAAAATTAATACCAGCCTTAGGAACAATTACGAGGGATGACCCAAAGCTTGATGAAAGAATAGGTTTTGGGGAGTGTCTTAAAGATGGAAAGAAATAAAGTTGGCAGTGTTTAGGGGGGAAATCGTAGAACTTCGGGTAAGACAACTGAGAGAACGGGTAAGACAAATGAGAGAATTGGTAAAGACAAAGCAAGTGGGGGTGCAAAGCAGGGAGAATCAGAGGAAAGCAGAGATTTTCAAGTATTATGGGGAATGAGGAGACTACTTGGTCACTTTAGAATCAAAAATTCTGAATGGCTAATCCGTGCTACATTTCATTTTTATTAATATATTCTTTCATAGAATGTGGGCATTGCTTGTCCATTTATTGCCCTTTCTTAATTGCTATCATGAAGGTGGTAGTGCTTGTATTTCTGGTTAGCGAGCACTGGTGGATGTTTGCTTCAGCCATGCTTTCCATAGTGAGTCTAAGGGACTGTGTGTTATCAGTAGGATAGACCACTAGAGAGTCTTAACATGAACATTTGTCATATACGATAAGATGTAGCTTGTTGCATGATCACAAAAATTACAATTAACATTAGACATAGTATTAACTATCAGGAGCCAGTATGTCACACCTATCTCCAGCTGGACCTCGTGCAAGACTATCTGTTTCTCCAACCAAAGGCTGTGCGACATCAGTAGGTGAGGTAGCAATAATGGTATTTAAACATTAACTCTTTCAGAACATATCTTATACTGAGGTGGGCAACCTTCATGAACTACAGTGGCGTGTGGTATAGGAACACTTATAGTGCTATTAGGAAGGGAGTTATGAGATTTTGACCCAGCAGCAGTGATGTAACAGTGACATAGCTCCAAGCCAGGATGGTGAGTGGCCTAGAGTGTTCCCGTGTGCCTGATGCTCTTGTCTGTCTGGAAGACAGAGGTTGTGGGTTTGGAAGGTGCTGTCAAGAAGGCTTAGTAAGACACAGATTCTTTCCTTCATCGTTAGAGTCAAGTGTTGGTTACACAGAGAATATAGGGCAAAGTACATGGACAGTGTGCTTCTGGCGAAAGCACTCATCCAGCCTCTCACCTATACTTTGCAGGAACATGTTCAATCAGCAGCATGACAGCATTACAAACTATTACTTGTACAAAGCTTTTTCTAAAGGGTAGGTCTGTTTTTATAATCAAGTTATGCTACCAAAAGAGGAAGGAATGCATTTGGCAGCACTCCAGTAATCTAATATATCCTGTAAGTTCTCTTTCTTTGGATACCAAGTTAGGCTGGCTCCTTTCCCTACACTTCTACAGGTTTTTCCTCTTGTACACATGGATTGTACACACTCACATACGTATTATCGCAATGATAAATACATCACCTATTGAGACAATTCAGGAATCATCACCAAATTCTTTCTAATACACCACACCACTGCTCCATTACAGATTCACTGTCCATGGGAATATGCTTCATTAAGGAAAACCACTGTTCACCCTTCCTAATATTTCAAAATTAGAAACAGGACAGAATTCCCAGACACTGGCAGAACTGATTCAGCAGAACATTAGCAGCTGAAAATCCTAGAAAGAGGTAGACTGCAGTTAATGATTGTTTGAATTGATTTTGGATAACTTGCCCTGATGATATGATGCAAAAGGACAGAATATCTGCTGTGTGTCACAAAAGACACAGCAGAAATATTTCCATCATTTGGCACTTCTTACGCAAGAATGTGGCTACCAGTTTGATTAGAAATAGCAATCAGACATCAGCAAACCACAGAAAAATCCAATGTAACAAAACTTTGTAGATTAGTTCCTCTATAATGCTGTGGTTGCATCCTTGTGTGACCCTGCGCTATATAAAATCACGCAATAAAAACAACATTTGAAGTATCGGCGATGCAATGCATTATAGCTAACACACTTTTTAAAAGTTCGCACTTTAGAAACAGTTTCTCTTATTCATCAATCACCTTATAGCCAATTCGTCCTGAAGAAACGCATGTCATAGCAGAATGACCTGTATCAAATCAGGACATCAAAATGTTTGGGAACTGCTAAGCAAAAAGTCAAGAATGCACAGTAATAAATCATCCCAGGTCATCGACCCAGGCAAATCCCAACCAGCAATTTGCACTTCGTAATTGCCCACAATATTTGTGTTGAAAATGTGTTGCTGGAAAAGCGCAGCAGGTCAGGCAGCATCCAAGGAACAGGAGAATCGACGTTTCGGGCATAGGCCCTTCCTGAAGAAGGGCTTATGCATGAATTTTCGATTCTCCTGTTCCTTGGATGCTGCCTGACCTGCTGCGCTTTTCCAGCAACACATTTTCAGCTCTGATCTCCAGCATCTGCAGTCCTCACTTTCTTCACAATATTTGTGTGTCTGGGACTAGAGACGGTTACATTATATTGGTTCAATCTAATGTCAGTTCCACTTTGCTGGAGTAATTATCAGCCTGTTAGTGTTTGCAATTATTACTTCTCTGGAACTGACAGCAGCACGGTGACTCAGTGGTTAACACTGCTGCCTCACAGTGCCAGGGATCCAGGTCTGATTCCAGCCTTGGGTGACTGTTTGTGGGGAATTTTCATGTTCTCTTAGAATCCCTAAGATTCTCTCCGTGTCTGTGTGGATTTCTCCAGTTCCTACAGTCCAAACTTGTGCAGGCTAGGTGGATTGGCCAAGCTAAGTTGCCCCTTAGGGTCAAGGGTTGTGAAAGCTAGGTGGATTAGCAATGGGAAATGCATGGTAACAGGGATGGGGTGAGTCTGGGTAGGTTGCACTTCGGAGGGTCAATGATGGGCTGAATGGCCTATTCCTGCACTGTCGGGACTCTATGATTCTACAACCTTTGCAGCGCACATGTACACTTAAATAAGGGAATCCAGAAGTTGCTACCAGTGATTCTCTGTTGAACCACAGTTGAAGTCCCACTCTCATAGCCTGTAATTGAGTAGAAGTCACTGCACTGATGAAAATATGTCCTTATAATATTAACCTATTTGCATTGCGGGGCTTGGTTAGCTTAGTTGGCTGTACAGCTGCAATGCAGTGTACTGCCGCTGACATGCATTCAATTCCCATACCAGCTGAGGTTACTCTGAAGGTCTCACCTCACCTGAGACAGGTGACTATCAGGTTAAACTCACCAACAATCATCTTTAATGGAAGTTTGGCACCTTTAGGTAATATTCATTGGAACACCCTTGTAACATATTATCCATTGCTGAATGGGCTGTATCTGTGTCTTAAACAGTACATAATACTCTAATTATTCAAGTGAAAACTCACTGGCACGGGAAAAAAAATAGATTTATGTTTATGAAGTTTCTTCATCATAATAAAAAAGTTTCTAATACATTTTTTCAATGACCTCTGTACAGAATATTTCTGCTTCTACCTTCTTTACATTGTGCATATTCCAATCATTTGTTTTGTTGTTTGTAAAATTTATTTGAAAGTGAAGAGCGATTTGTGAAATTTCCCTCCTGATTTGCTGTCTGTGAGAATTATTCAAAGTGATTGGCTGCTTATCTTGCTTGATGATGTCAATGCTGCTGGATGCCTTGCTGCCAAATTTAAGCTGATGTTGGAACATTGGAATCTTTGTGGGCAGCCTTTTGATAAGGTCAGTGACAAGTATTATCACTTGCTGACCGCAAAACCTCTGGGAATATATTGTACTTTCCCAGCCACCTCCACATGATGTAGTGCTCTCTACACTAAGAGGAGCTTTTTCAAAATTACAAGGGAAAGTATAAAGTTTCATTAGGTTGACCTTTTGTCAGTGGTACAGCTGACACGTTATGTCTCTGAAACTTTCTTCTTTCTTCACAGATCCTACCAGACTTGCTGAGTATTTCCAGTATTCTGATGTTTTGAATTCAAATTTCCAGCATACGCAGTAATCTTGTTTATGAATGAAAAAGGAATTGCCTTTACTTTGAAATCTGCAGAGTATAATCTTCTCCATGTGAATCGCTGGGATCTGTTTTGCAGGTGAGAACCAACATTCGAAGGAAATTAGCAGCACGTGCGGAGTAAGGGACTCTCTCACGGTTCTTTCCCACTGGCTCATTGTGCATGGTCTTCAGGATGAGATTATCAGTCAGTGCCGTCTTTGTGCTCTCAGTCATAAGCTGGCTAACAGGTAAGCTCCACTGTCCGTTGCTTAAGATCAGGGTCCCCCTTGTGTGCAGTTCATGACAAATGCTGCTGAGAATGGGAATGTTTTTGAGTTCTTGCACGACCTGGAACACAGGAACATGGCATGAGAAGGTCATTCAGTCCCTCAAGCCTATCCCACCATTCGGTTTGATAATATGAACTAGAAGCAGGAATAGGCAATTTAGCCCCTCGAGCCTGCTCTGCACTCAATATGATGTTATCTCAGCCTCAATTTAACTTTCCTTCTCGCTCTCCATAACCCTTTAACCCATTGCCAATTAAAAATCTGTCTATCTCCTTCTTAAATTTACTGTGTCCCAGCGTACACTGCACTTTGCAGTAGTGAATTCCACAGATTCACGAGCCTTTGAGAGAAGTAATTCCTCCTCATCTGTTTTAAATCTGCCAACCTTAGCCTAAAACTATGACCTCTTGTTCTGGATTGCCTGATGTGAGGAAACATCCTTTCTACTTTGTCAATCCCTTTTAGCAGCTTGTATACCTCAATCCTCTCATTCATGTAGACTTCAGAGAATATCTGCTTAAACTGCTCAAGCTCACCTCAAAAGACAAACCTCTCATCTCTGGAATCAATCTGGTGAATCTCCTCTGAACTGTCTCCAATGCCACTGCATTCCTCAAGTAAGGAAGTGCACACAATACGCTTTGGTCACGCTAATGTTTTGTACATTTATAGCAACACTTCACTACTTTTATATTCTGTTCCTTTAGCAATAAATGTCAACATTTTATTTGCCTCCATTATTACCTGCAGTTCCTGCATGCTAATTTCCTGTGGTTGATGCACAAGGACACAGAATCGTGGCTATATGTACCTCAGCACCATTTACAACATTTCCCTTACCTTGAAATCCAATCTCTCTGGGCTTTGCTCACTTGGCCCAAGTGTTTTGCTGCAAATTAAGTACTCTAAATGTTGCAATTTTTCACAATAAAACTATTAGTATATTTAAGCAGTTTACATTCTGTAAGTTCCAAGTTAAAATTTTGACAAAACTTGGTGCTGGAAAAAGCACAGCAGGTCGGGTGGTATCGGAGGAGCAGGAGAGTCAATGTTTCAGGCACATCCCTTCTTCAGGACTAGTTTTGGCTCCAACTGGTTTGTTGTTGGAACGGTATTTCCAAACACATTCATTTCGCTAATCTATTAAAGAACACAGCTCGCACCTGTCCAGCACCTTTTATGATGTAAGAATGTCTGAAGTGCTTTGGAGCCAAGGGAGAACTTTCATAGCATGGTCACTCTGTAATGCGAGAAACCTAACAAACAATGCACGCACAGCAAGATTCCACATACATAATGTGATGATGACTGTCTGTTTCAGTGATGTTGGTTGAGGGATGAATACTGCTCGGAACACCAGAGGGAACTCCCCTGCTCTACAGTGAAATACAGCCACTGAACCTTTTGTATGCACTTGAGAGAGAAGTTGGGACGTTGTTTTCAAACCTTACCTTGTAAAGTGATTGCACCGTCCTTCTGCAAAAGCTCTGGGTCGCCAGCCTGGATTTTGTGCTCAACTGTCAACAGAAACTCCCCGTCTCTTTCTGAGTCAGGTCAAAAGGACAACAACTTACCTGGATTTATTCTAAGCCATTTCCACACTTCCACACTTGCAAACTTCTAACATTTAACTGCACATTTAAAAAAAAATTCATGGTTGCTACTTCAGCTGCCCTCATTATTCTTGCATCATTGCCTTTGTTTCTAAAAAAAATATTTTAAGTAATTTAAGTTCAATTTAAAATTTGCTAAATCAACTGACTACAAATTCTAATTTGGAAGTGCTGAACTCAGTATTATTCTTTACTTTTATACAAAACTCACTGTCTTCTACTTCTTTATCTTTTAACTGCAGAGTGTTTGGATCTTGCATTCAACAATTATTGTCTAAATGCTCTTTCGTCATTGTAGAATTTCCCAACAATTACTTTTGTTTAATTCACTAATATGTTTTTCAAGGTTAAAGTTCAATGCTTTGCTGTTTTTATTAAATGTGCAACATTACAAATGTCAACTTGTTCCCAAACAACTCTCTCTTGTGTTTTTTTAAACCATTGATGAGATATAGGTCTAAGCATACTGCCCATCCTTAATTGCTCTGGAGAAGGTAATGATGGGCTTCCTTCCTAAACTCCTGCACTCCACAATGGAGGGACATGCACAATGCTGTTAAGGAGGGAGTTCCAGGATTTTACAATATTAGATTAGATTAGATTAATTACAGTGTTGAAACAGGTCCTTCAGCCCAGCAAGTCCACACCGACCCGCTGAAGTGTAACCCACCCAGACCCATTCGGCTACATTTACCCCTTCACCTAACACTATGGGCAATTTAGCATGGCCAATTCACCTAACCAGCACATTTGTTTTTGGATTGTGGGAGGAAACCGGAGCACCCGGAGGAAACCCACGCAGACACGGGGAGAATGTGCAAACTCCACACAGTCAGTCGCCTGAGGCAGGAATTGAACCCGGGTCTCAGGTGCTGTGAAGCAGCAGTGCTAACCACTGTGCCACCGTGCCGCCCTTTTGACCCAGTGGCTCAAAAGGAATGGAGATATATTTTCAACTCCGGATATTGAGTTACTTGGAGGAGAAGTTGGAGCTGGTGGTCATAGTGATTGTAACGAGGTCAGCCAGGTGGACCTCTGTAGTGATTGGAACCAGGTGGATCTAATTGACTGTGAGATCCTTGATTGGGGCTGTTAACCCAGGGCAATCAGGGAGCCCTGGCTGACAGCTAAAAACATGTAAGTAAAGGGTGACTGGATGATGGGATACAGGCCTCTGTGAATATTCCAACATCATAGAATATGTGTTTCCTGACTGGGGCTGTTAATCTGGTCCAGTCAGGGAGAACTGACTGACAGATATAAACAAAAATGTCAGGGATTCAGTTCACTCTGAGATCTGATTCTGAGGGAGCTGGATCAGTGTCAAGAACTCTCTGCATGTTAATAAAGGGTGACTTGGTGGCAGGATACTGGCCTCCATGAAATTATTTCAGTGATATTCCCGTGTCTTTGTGCCCTTGGCCTTATAGATGATAGGGGCCATGGGGTTGGAAGGTGTTGTCTAAGGATCCTTATATAGCACCGTTCAGATCATAATAGCTTGTTCTGTTCATTACATTCTCCATATCTCACCTCTGATGCTTTTGCTGAGGATTTTTGTTTTGGGATTGCACTAATGGCTGAGGAAGACCATTCTGCCCAATGAAATTCATCCAGCCAGAATGACCATCGTAGAATCTCACTGATTCTAGTGTCCACCTGATCACTTCATCTAAAGATGGAAGAAGGATAAAAAGACTTAGATTTCTTGAGCAACTTTAATGATTTCAAGATGCCCTCAAGCACTCTGCACCCATGGAAGTGCTTACTTCTAGAATGAAGGATACGCCATATGTGGATCATAAATTCCTAAAAGCAATTGCAACAACAACAATTTACATAGCACCTTAAATGAAAGGAAATGCCCAGAGGCACTTCCACCAGCAGGTTATAAATGAAATATGACACCAAGTCACAGAACAAAATATTAGGTCAGCTGACCAAGAGCGTAGTAAAAGAGTTAAGTCATAAAAAGTGTACTAAAATAGGAACAGGAGATGGAGAGGGGGAGGATTTTAGGGAGAGAGTGGCAATCGAGAAGCAGTCATCAACAGTGGAATAATTAACATTGAGATTGTACAAGAGGCCAGAATTAGAGAAGTGCAGGTTTCTCAAGGGGGTGTGGGGCTGGAGGAGTTACAGGGATAGGGAGGAGCAAATCTGTGGAAAGATTAGAAAACAAGGATTAGAATTTTAGAATAAAAATCTTGCGTGACTGGGAGCCAGTATAGGTCAATGAGCACAGGAGTATAAGGGGAATGAGAATTGCTCCAAGTTAAGAGATGGGCAGCAAGATTTTGGATGATCACAAGCTTACCCATGGGTCAGCTGAAAGTGCGCTTGGTGACGTAGGCCCAGACATTGCTACATTGGCCCTGATTTCTGAGTTTGACGCAGGGTGTGTTCATTACTGAGTCCTCTGCCTATCCATATTAAAGGCGATAAGAGGACACTCCAAGTCTAAAAAGTCCTTGGTCTAGGTGTGAAGATGTGCTTAGTCCAGCCAAGACTTTGCTTAGCTGAGCAAGGTCCAGCCAGCCTGTGCTACTGTTAACCTCCTTTATAAAGGGGCCAAAAGGCACCAAAACATCAAGTTATTTTCTGCTGGCACTTGCTTCTCCCATAATGGCCTGAGTTCATTGTATTCACACACTGCACCCAACAAGAATAGGTACCTATGGAGATACTGAAGTAGTTGATGGCTGGTGGTAATATTGTTGGACTCTTAATCCAGAGCCCCAAGTAATGTTAGAATCATGGAGATGTACAGCACGGAAGCAGACTCTTTAGTCCAATCTGTCTGTGCCGACCTGATATTCTACATTGATCTAGTCCCATTTGCCAGCATTTGGCCCATATCCCTCTAAACCCTTCCTATTCATATTCCAACCCAGATGGCTTTTAAATGTTGTAATACTGGGACCTCAGTTTCGAATCCCACCATCACAGGTAGTGAATTTTGAATTCAATGTATGTTAAAAGTCTAATGGCGACCATTGTTGATTGTTAGAAATACCCACCTGGTTCACTAATGTCCTCTAGGGAACGAATCTGCCATCCTTGTCTGATCTGGTCTACATGTAACTCCAGACCCACAGCAATGTGGTTGACTCTCAGTTACATTCTGGGAAATTAGAGATAGGTGATAAATGATGGCCATCTTATGCATGAATGTTGGAAAATAGGGAGACTTCACCTGACCCAGATATGAAGCAGAAGTGGGAGGAAAGGTCAGGAAGAAGGTTCCCAGGTAACTGATCCCAGCAGTGGTTAAGGTAATGTGATGGATGTCTGAGCAAATCATCTGTTAACCAAACTAAACCAAACTAACCAAGCTTACCCTCTGGAATGGTACTGCTCTCCAGAATTGTTTCACTATTCTGTTGTTTTCCCAGTCAGTGTTTCGTTGATGGCTTCTCCCCATGATTAACACTCTAGTCTTTTCATGGCATCTTAATCTTTTTAAAAAGTCAGCTTCTGAAGCATTCTGTACACTCTCCAGCAGATGTTTATTGCAACAACCCTTAATTATCATCTTTACTCTCCTTGACCTCAATCTACATTGTCATAATTACATCAGCCAAGACATTTATATTTATTTTTAGTTACTCACTTGTTTTGTGTTTCTGTAATTTCTGTAAACTCAATGGCCAGTTATTTTAATCTCTTAATCCTTGACCTAGTTTAACCAGGGCTCTTTAATTCCAGTTGCACCTAAACGCCATGTTCCAAATCCATATTAATGTTCCATATACTAAGGACATTACTCACCTCTTCTATTCCATTATTATTCATTTTCTCTTTATGGCATCTTGATCTTCTCTCCCTGCGCAAATGATTTTTTTCTTGAATTCTCTCTTAACATCACAGACCATCTTCCACACCCACTGAATCAAGGATAAAATTTGGAACTGGTTGGGCCATATTCTTGCGGTAGATTAGTCTAGCTGCCCCTGGTCAGTTTGTTCTACTCCAGCAACTGGCTTTAGTTCTGAAACAACAAGATTTACCTTTAACCCAGCACCTTTTCACAGATCCTCCTGTCTAACCATGATGTCTTTAGCAAAGACACATAAACTTCTACTCAACCACAAAACTTTTTATGTCTTCTCAAGCAAGATTCTGAGAACTACTTCCAGGCATTTGTGCCACTTCAGTCTGTACTCTAAATCTCTTCATGACTTCACCATCTCGGGATCTGTGTCATCTCCTCCAGTGGTTCAACCTGCTAAGATCTTTCCAGTGGTTCAACCTGCTAAGATCTCTGAGCTCATTGACCTTTAGCCTCTTGTACATCTTCAGTTTTCAACACTCATCACTCCACCAATAGCTTTTGTGCCTTCAGCTGCCTAGGGAAAAAGCTGTGTAATTCTCTCCTTAAACCTCTCTATCTCTATGCCTCTTTTAAGATACTTATGGAGTCATAGAGTCATACAACACAGAAACACGGCCTTTGGTCCACCTAATCCATGCTGACCATAATCCCAAACTAAACTAGTCCCATCTCCCTGCTCCTGGCCCATATCCCTCCAACTCTTTCCTATTCATGTACTTATCCAAATATCTTTTAAATGCTGCAATTGTACCCACTTCCATCACTTCCTCAGGAAGTTCATTCCACAGACAAACCACGATATATGTAAAAATATTGCCCCATGTCTTTTTAAAATCTTTCTCCTCTCACCTTAAAAGTCTGCCCCCTAATTTTGAAATCCCCCACCAAAGGAAAAGGACACCTTATCTATACCCCTCAGGATTTTCTAAACCTCTATGTAACTTTCTACACTCCAGTGAAAAAAGTCCCAGCCTATCCAGCCTCTCCTTATAACTCAAACTCTCCATTCCCAGCAACATCCTGGTAAATTTCTTCTGAACCATCTCCAGCTTAATAATATCCTTCCTAATACAGGAAGACCTCACCAACGCAATTCCTGCATTCACAGATCTGAGCAATGAAATGAAGTGTGCTAAATGCCTTCTAGACTAAACACCTGGTCTACATGTGATGCAAACATCAAAGAATTATGTACCAGAACCTCTAAGTGCTCACTTCACATGTGAGAGGTATTGGGAAGGGGTGGCACAGTAGCCCAGTGGTTAGCACTGCTGCATCACAGTGCCAGGGACCTGGGTTCAATTTGAGCCTGGGGTGACTGTCTGTGTGGATGTTGCACATTCTCCCTGTGTCTGTGTGGATTTCCTCCGGATGCTCCAGCTTCATCCCATAATCCAAAGATGTACAGGTTAGGATGGATTGGCCATGCTAAATTGTCAATAGTGTCCAGGGATATGTAGGTTAGGTGGATTAGCCATGCCAAATGCAGGGTTACTGGGTACGGTGGTGAGTCTGGATGGGTTACCCTTCAGATAGTCGGTGTGGACTTGTTGGGCCAAATGACCTATTTCCACACTGTAGGGATTCCATTCTGTTCTAAACTCCTTCTGCCTTCCTTCAGCTCATTGACCCTCCTGATCAAGATCTTTTTATCATCTTAGATAACCTTCTTTACTGTCCACTACACCACTGCCCACTATTTTGGTGTCATCAGTAAACTTACTAACCAAGCTTTCTTTATTCTCATCTAAATAGTTTATATAAATGACAAACAAAAGTTCTTACTTTTTAAAGCCTATCACTTTAACACTCTTTTTGTATGTTCTTACTTGACTCTGTGCCATTTTTTTTGTCTGATTACAATCCTGTGTAGCACTTTGGGTTGCTCACCTCCACCAGAGGTGCTATATAAATATCTGTCATCCAGTAGCCTAGCCATCGATGCTGCTTTCAGCTCCCCCATGGTGGTGAAATTATCTGTTTCTGTGGGCAGAACAGAAAAGCAACGTTTTTTAAAGGTGACAGACTGGTAAATATTGCTATTCAGAAGGATGTCGGGGGTTCACCAACAGTGAATCACAAAATGTATTGTGCAACTAAAGCAAGTAATTAGGAAGACCAATGGTAAGTTAACAGTTTACTGCGAGGGGCCTGGAGTATCTGAATGGGGAAATCCAGCTGCAAATTTAAAGGCGTTGTATTAAACACATCGTCAATAGTATCAAAACGCCATAAAAGCACAGCAGGTCAGGCAGCATCCAAGGAGCAGGAGAATCGACATTTCAGGCATAAGCCCTTCATCAGGAATGTGGGAGGGCCCAAGGCGACTGAGAGATAAATGGGAGGGGAATGGAACTGTGGGAAAGGGAGTTGGGAAGGCGATAGGTAGAAATTCTCCATCTTTAATAGTACGTCCACTTCTGGTTCGGCTGATGAAGGATATTCCTGACTTGGATGTGATGCATCAAGGACTCTTGATTGATCCCTAAGGTTAGAAAGTTGTTATATGATAAGTGATTGAGTAGAAAAGGCTGATATTCTCTGGAGTTCAGAAGAATGAAATGAAATTTCTTTGAAACAATCACCTTTCTTAGAGGGATTGACAGGTTGGATGCTATGAGGCTTTTTCTCCTGCCTGGAGACTATAACTGGGAGGGGGGGGGATTTGGCCTATGATCAACAGCAAGCCCTGTTGAACTGAACTAAGGATAAAAGTCTTCTCTCAGCGATTTCAGAATCTTTGATACTCTTCACATCAATGAGCTATGAATGGATATTTGCACACTAAGGAAAATCAAAGATATAGATACTTTCTCAACAGCCTGTTCATGGATGTTATGACACACCTCTGAGCACGTAAAACCTGAACCTAGAACACTTGGCTCAGAGATAGGGACACAAGAGCATTAAATCAAGGTTATAGGGATAAGTTTGGAAAGGGGAATTGAGGTGATGATGTAGCAACTGCACAGTCAATTGTAGTTGTGATTAAGAGCAGTTAATATGAATTGGGAAATGGTCAGGGAACAAGCCTCCATGTCACCCTGCCCTGGGTGGGTAGTGTTTGTTCATTTCACAACTTGGTTTACTTTTAACAAAAAATAAAATTTCAGATTGGATGAGGGTTCCTGTGGGGGTAGTGTCCCTACTCTGATCCAGGAGGCCTGAGTTCAAGTCCCACCTGCTCCAGAGGTATGTCATAATATCCCTGAACAGGTCGATTCGAAAAAATAGAAACCAAAAGAGACAAAAATAGAAATTGCTGGAAGAGCTCAGCAGGTCTGGCAGCATCTGTGGAGAGAAATCAGAGTTAACGTTTCGGGTTGAGTAAGTCTTCCTCGGAACCCAACCTGAAATGTTAATTCTGATTTCTCTCCATGGATGCTGCCAGGAAAAAACATTAAATGAAGGAAAATGTCACCATTGTAGGGCCCTCTTGTGGTGCAATGGTAGTCTCCATACCCCTGGACCAGGAGGCCTGGACTCAATTCCCACCTGTTCCAGAGGTGTACCATAGGATCTCTGAGGAATGAATTAGATTAAGATATCTGGTCAGCATGGACGAGTTGGGTTAGAGTGGTGCTGGAAAAGCACAGCAGGTCAGGCAGCATCCAAGGAGCATGAAAATTGGGATGAAGGACTTTTGCCCGAAACGTCGACTTACCTGCTCCTCAGATGCTGCCTGACATGATGTGCTTTTCCAGCACCACTCTAATCTGGACTCTGATCTCCAGCATCTGCAGTCCTCACTTTCACCCATGGACGAGTTGGACCGAAGGGTCTGCTTCCATGCTGTAATTCTATATGTCTCTATAACAGGTTCATAAGAAAATACCTCAAGTTGGGACAGGGGACCTGGTCTATAGAAGAGGAAGAGTATTCTCATACTGGGATTGTGAAAAGCCTGTGTGGAAGACAGAATAGTTTGTGTTCCTTCCTTGTTCAGATGGACATTTACCAGATTAACAAAGGTAGAAGATTAGCCTTGATCTTACTGAATGGTGGAGCAGTTTCTGGGAGCAGTGTGAATCCTCCTATTTCTCATGTTCTTCTGCCAGTGAGGCTGGCAGATACATTTCCTACAAGTGGTGTCTAAGCCATGCTGCATTTGATTGCAAACATGTTCAGGTGATATCCAATTTCTAGGCCATTACCTCCAATTGTCAGACTTGTACCCATTATATTTACCATTACAAGATGGAATTACATCGCACAAGCAACCCAATTTCATCTCAGTGCCTCCACGGTGTCTTCTTCTCTACATTTAAGTTCCCCTTTAAACACATCTCAGCCATTCACCTCATCTACTGTCTAGTGGTGAATTGCACATTCAAAACACTAAGTTTCTCTCAAATTCCCTGCTGGATTAATTAGTGACTGGTTATATTTATCCTGTTAGTATTGAACTCCCCACAAGGGAAACATCTTCTCCACATTTACACCATTAAACTCTTCCATGATTTAAAAATTCTTTCTCACCCTCTCTGTCTTCTCTCTGTTCTAGAGAACCAATCTCTAGCTGTCCTGTCTTTTCTGACAGTACACAGCACTGCTGTTATGTTACTGCACTAATAATAGCAACATAGACTAATGATTTGGAGAGATGAAATCAAATCACACAATGTTGGCTGGGGAATTTAAATACAATTAATTAAATAACTATGCAGTATAAAGCCAGTCTCTGTAATGGTGACCACGAAACTAGTGGCTCATTGTAAAAATTATTGGGTTTAATTCCTTCAGAAAGAAAATCGGCCATCTTTACCCAGTGATATGTGTCTCCAGACCCACAGCAACATGTTTGGCTCTGAGCTGCCCTCTGGAATGGTCTAGTTCCAGAAGACAGCACACCATCACCTTCCTAAGGGCAACGAGCCTTGGAGCACGGACAAAGACTCTCCACGCCGACCATGTTCCCAAACTAAACTAGCGCTTGGCCCATATCCCTCCAAACTTTTCTTATTCATGAACTTATCCAAATATCTTTTAAATGTTGCATCTGTACCTACATTACCATCTTCTCTCGCAGTTCATTCCACACACAAACCGCTCTGTGTAAAAAAGTAGCTCCTCGTGTCCTTTTTAAATCTTTCTCATCTCACCGTGCTGCCCCCTACTTGTTAAATCCTCCACTCTGGGGAAAAGGCACTCATCGTTCACATTCTCTATGCCCCTCATGATGGTATAAATCTTAGTAAGGTCACCCTTGAACCTCCTAATGCTTTGTCTGACATTTGGAAAGTCCCAGTCTTTCCAGTCTATTTTTATATCTCAAACCCTTCTTTCCCAGCAACATGCTGGTAAACCTTTTCTGAAACCTCTCCAGTTTAATAATGTCCTTTCTATAACATGGTGACCAGAACGGTACACCATCCTCCAGAAGAAGAGGCCTCACCAGTGTCCTGTACAGCCTCAACATGACGTCCTGACTCCCATACTCAAAGAGTCTGAGCAATGAAGACAAGTGTGCTAAACACCTTAACCACCCTGTCTACCTGTACCTGATCCCTTCCGTCTCTCTGTTCTACAACAGAAAGATGAGCAATTAGTGCTGGTCTAGCCAGCATTACACAAAATACACAAAGGAAGCATTTACTACTGAAGTTTAGATTTAGTTAGGAGAGGTGGTGGTGACGCTGATGGGATAGTAGCAATGTCACAAAGCTAGTCATCAAATAGGCCCAGACTAATGCTCACGTAGCACAAGTTCAAATCCCATTGTGATATTTACTGGGTCTGGCAGCATGTATGGAGAGAAAATAGAGCTGAAAATGTGTTGCTGGAAAAGCGCAGCAGGTCAGGCAGCATCCAAGGAGCAGGAGAATCGACGTTTCGGGCATGAGCCCTTCTTCAGGAATGAGGAAAGTGTGTCCAGCAGGCTAAGATAAAAGGTAGGGAGGAGGGACTTGGGGGAGGGGTGTTGGAAATGCAATAGGTGGAAGGAAGTTAAGGTAAGGGTGATAGGCCGGAGTGGGGGTGGGGACGGAGAGGTCAGGAAACCGGAGAGAAAATAGAGTTAACATTTCAAATCCATTGACCCTTCTTCTCTCTGGATCATTAGCCCAGGTTTCTATTATTCGTGCATTTCAGGAGAAGAGTCACTGGACTCGGAATGTTAACTTTGCTTTTTCTCCACAGATGCTGCCAGATCTGCTGTGTTTCTCCAGCAATTTCTGTTTTGTTTCTGTTTCAGATCTTCTGCATCTGTAGTTCTGTTTTATTTTATGATAGCTAGTGGAATTAAAATACAATTGATGGTAAATCTGGAATATATAGCTAGTATGAGTAATGCTGCCATGAAACTATTATCAATTGGAGTTAAAGTCCATCCAATTCGCTGATGTCCTGAAGGGAAAGGAACTTTCAGTCACTACTTGCTCCAGACCCAGTGCCCTCAGAAATGGCCTATTCCTGCTCCTAATCTATATGTTTAGATTGGATTAGATTACTTACAGTGTGGAAGCAGGCCCTTCGGCCCAACAAGTCCACACCGACCCTCCAAAGAGCAATCCACCCAGACCCATTCCCCTACATTTACCCCTTCACCAAACACTACGGGCAATTTAGCCAGGCCAATTCACCTAACCTGCTCATTTTTGGACTGTGGGCGGAAACCAGAGCACCCAGAGGAAACCCACGCAGACACGGGGAGAATGTGCAAACTCCACACACACGGTTGCCTGAGGCAGAAATTGAACCCGGGTCTCTGGCACTGTGTCCATCTGCAATTATTTTTACTCGTAGAGTCATTAGAGATGTACAGCATGGAAACAGACCCTTCTAGATTAGAGTGGTGCTGGAAAAGCACAGCAGTTCAGGCAGTATTCGAGGAGCAGGAAAACCAACGTTTCAGGCAAAAGCCCTTCTATTCCCGATGAAGGGCCTTTGCCTGAAACATAGATTTTCCTGCTCCTTGGATGCTGCCTGAACTGCTGTGCTTTTCCAGCACCACTCTAATCTAGAATCTGGTTTCCAACATCTGCAGTCCTTGTTTTTACCAAACAGACCCTCTGTCTGACTTGTCCATTGCCAACCAGATATCTGGAATTAATCTAGTCCCATTTATCAGCATTTGACCCATATCCCTATAAACCTTAGTGCAGTGTTTGGAACCAGGTTGATCACACTGACTATGAGATTGTTGAGTGCAGTTATTAACCCTGGACTACCATTGATGGAGTTCTACATTTCCTTGTTTGAGTAAGTTGACTTCCGCAGTTTTGGTTTTGGCTGAAGCAATCAGATCTGCAATACAGGGGAATCTTGATTATCCGAATACCAATTATCTGAAAATCGGATTATCCAAAGGAGATCTCGAGGTCCCGACAGAAACATTACATCAAAGACGTGTGTCCAACACTGATTGCGTCTTTTGTTTACAGTGATTAAAAGTGTTGCCGAGAATAGTCCTGGACTGACTGACCTCCTGCCCTCTCTCTCTCTCTTCCCACACTTTCCCTGGAGTTCTACACAGGCGTGAACCCAAAACCCCCCTTCCCCAGATAATCTCTTGAACATTGTCCTGTACAAGGCAGAGGTGGAACAAAAGTTACAGTAAAGGGGTGTGTGTGTGTGTGTGTGTGCGCGCTATTTGGAGACTCACCCTCCAAAAGGCAGTAGCAGCAGTAGCAGTCTTGTTGTTAGTGTCCAGTCCGGCTGCCCCGGAGAGGGGGCCGAAGGGGATGGGGGTGATGATGGGAGGGGGACGGCGTTGGACGGGGTTTGGGGGCAGACGGGGGAGCGGGCGGAGGGGCGGCGTTGGGGGCGGGTGGGGGGTGGTGTTGGACGGGCTTTGGGGGCAGGCAGTGGCAGGCGGTGTTGAACGGGTTTGGGGGCGGGCGGGGGAGCGGGCGGAGGGTCGGTGTTGGGGGCTGGTGAGCGGCGGTGTTAGGGACGGGCGAGGGTTCGCACGCGCTGTGCTGCTGCTAGTCTCCTGAACGGGGAGCAGACTTAATAGAAAACTCCAAGCCCTGAAGGAAAGGCACTGAATTGATTAACCGAATAATCAATTATTCGAACGAAATAGTGCCCACCCATCTCGTCCAGATAATCGAGGTTCCTCTGTAATTGGCGCACAGCCAGATTAGATAATATTCAATCAGGGTCTTTAGTGTTGAAGATTTCAGTCAGCACCTTAAGTAAAAACAGGGAGCACTGAAGAAACTCAGCAAGTCTGGTAGCATCGGTAGAGAAAAAAAAACAGAGTTAACATTTTGAGTCTGGTATGATTGTTTTTCAGAACTGGGTAAGTTATATTTGCTTCAAGATTTTGATTCAGTTCTTTCTTCACTAATCAGACCGCTGGGGAATTCCAGCATTTTCCATTTTCTTTCAGGTTTTTATTTCAATTTCCAGCATCCACTGTATTTTCATTTTTAACACAATCACCTAACTGCTTCCTCACTGAGAAACTCTATTTAAAACGCTCCTCACAAATGGCAAATGATCATTTAGAACATAGAACATAGAACAATACAGCACAGAACAGGCCCTTTGGCCCATGATGTTGTGCCGAACTTCTATCCTAGATTAAGCACCCATCCATGTACCTATCCAAATGCCGCTTAAAGGTCGCCAATGATCCTGACTCTACCACTCCCATGGGCAGCGCATTCCATGCCCCCACTTTTGATTTAAAAGTGAATCAAAAAAAGTTTTCAACATGCATGAAGGTTGTAAATTCAGTTGATAATCATTGAGTTTGACCTCACTTGACACCCCGATAGACAGGATTCATGATCACAATGACCTGGAATGCATCGATGTCTTGTTGAACAAGAACATGACTCAGAGATCGTAATGGAAAGATCTATCGTTGGAATTTCTGAAAGCAATGATCTTGTACAGACTGAAATGACAGTTGCCATCATCCCAGAGGACCATCGGCTGATTTCTCATTACAGAGAGAGAGAGACAGAGAAACAACTGGTGTTGAATTTAATCTGAGGGTCATTGTCCCTCAGATGAAGGGTGAGTTTGAGAGGGTCGGGCGTTCATGGTGCCATCAGCCAGAGAGGGTAGCAATCCCACGTTATTGCCATCCCTGTAGATCGTAAACCAACCCGCCAGAAAACTAAGCTAACAAACCCCCTAGTACATACTTCCTTCTGTCTTGTCAAAGGGGGAACTGTAGCAAGATAAAGTTCAGAAGCTAACAAATTAGTCTTTTGTAAAATGTAGGACATGAATATACTGAACACAGTTTGAGACGCAATCAATTCCCTGCTGTTAGTGCCATAAAACATAATGAGATACACAGATCTGCCTCTCTTAAGAGTTGATCTCATTTACAAATGAGTTTCTCTCCTTATCACACTCTCCTCCATCTTTCTTTCTTTCTCTCTGTCTCTTTTTGTCCCACTGGCTTTCTTTCTCCCATCGCTCCAACTCCGTTGTGTTCTCACTCCCTCTCTCTTTTTTGCTCTGTCTCATTCATGTCTGAAACCTTAAAGAGTAGGGAAGAAGGAAAACGACTCCTCTTTCCATTCTAACTTTTCCTGACGGTTTTATCAGTTCTCACAGGGCGATTTAATTGAAACCTTTTGGATTTTGATAAGAATTTTTAAAATTTATGGGATTGTTCTGGGTATCAGAACAAAAGCAGCATTTTATCCCTCCCCTCATTTCAAGGTACACGTTGTTTGATAATAAGAACAATCTTCTTAAATGAAAATCTCTTTGTCTTGGTACAGGAGCTACAACAATGACATTAGTGTTTAGTTAAACCTCCTGCTGTGTATACTGAATGGAAACAAGTCTTGCATTAAAGGTGTACAGTAACATTGAATGGGGTTGATAACTCTCCATTGTTTTAAATCTGAGCTCAATGTCCAACATTTTGCTGCTGTTTTAGATGAACACTCCAGTGAAGTTAACACTCTGTAGTAACAATTAGTAACATAAAGTGTTGAAGGCACCTTATCTCAATTGACAGAAATCACATTTTCAGGTCTTCAAGTTGCAGATTTGAGTTTTCTCTCACCATTATGTGGTTTGGAGATTCAGGTTCTTGTTTTGTTTTAATTCTCAATCTTCATTCATAGGATGCAGGTGCTGTCAGAAGTGTGGTCCTTAAAATTAAACATTAAACCAAGACCTATTCTGATATTCCAAGTAAATGTTAAGAATTCCTCTGGCATTACTTATCAAAGATATCCCAGTTTAAATTCCACTTTCAACAATGAGCAGTGAAAAATACATTAGCTGGCTATTCATCCTGTTGCCTGGTTTGGGATATAAATGTTGCATAATGGTACACTTATTAATATGTTATTAGTCACTGTTTGTTGACAATGCTTGATTGTACCTGAAGCACTTTGAGGCAGTCCAATGTGATGAATCTCTACAAAAGTACAAATTATATTATTCGATATCAGCTTGCTTTCTTGGCTTGGCTTCGAGCTCATCTGTTAGGTTTTATGCAATGATTAGCAGAGTTCTTAAATCATGGAAATTGCACACAAGGGAAAGCTATTGTCCTTCTCTAACGGTGGCTCTTCAAAAGGAGCTATTTATTCCAAATCACTCTTTTCCACACATCTTTCCTTTGACACATCACAGACTGAAGTACTCATGTGGCAATGCACAAAAGCATGATTCTCAGCTGTTCGTTTGAGGATTGTCTTAAAAGAAAACAGAGTGGGGGAGAAGCAATTGTCGAGCTCAGGTCCAAGGCAACTATCAGCACAGCTACTTATGATGGACTGATGGAAATCAGGAATGTGCAAGAGACCAGAATTGAGGACAGGTTTACAATGAGGTTGAAGTATAGGAAAGTGGAAAGCTACTAGAACATAGAAAATAAGATAGAATTGTGCTGATGATGCATCATACAGGCTATTTGTGACAGAGCTTGGATTAAGATGTCTCCTTTTTCTGGTGATTTGCAGGATGTACCTTTATGTCAAGCAAAAGCCTATAATTACTTCTCCAGCCTATAATATCCAATACCTGGAAGGGCAAGGGGAGTAGTAAAATGGAAACACCATTGCCTCCAAATTCATCTCTAGGTCAAATACCCTTCCCAAATTTGACACATATCCTCATTCCTTTATTGTCACTGGGTCAAAATCCTGGAACACCTACCACTAAGGACTACCAAAAGGTAACCTTCTCAAAAACTTGTTACTTCTCACATTGGTAAATCTCGGCAGTGATGCTGACATCCCCAGAATGATTTTTTAAAAAAATATGACAACTTACCTTGCAGTTGTGAGTCTAAAGCTGTAAGTTCAAATCCTGCACTTGAACTTAACCTCCGAATCCAGGATGACATTACAGTGCACTACTGAGGGAGTGCTACACTGCCAGAGGTTCTATCTTTCAGTGCGGTATTAAACTGAGGCTCCATCTGTCCTCTCGGATAAATGTAACACCATGACACTAACTTCCAATGAGAGAAAGAATTTTCATGGTGTTGTGGACTATATGTGTCCCTTCATTAACATCAGTAACACACATTATCTGGTCAATATCACATTGCTATCTGTGGGAGCTTGCTTTGATTACTGTGGTTACTCCACTATGATAGTGATTGCACCTCATAAAACAAGTACTTAACTGGCGATAAAACACATTGGAAACCCAGTGATTATGAATAACACTATAATTTCAAATCTTTCTTTCTTTATGGTGGATTTCATTCCTGATAGTTACATGGTCTCCTCTACATTGGGGAGACCAAGCGCCAACTAGCGGAGTGGTTCAGGGAACATCTCTGGTTTGCACGGATCAACCAACCCTACTACCCTGTGACCAAGCACTTCAACTCCCCCTCCCACTCCCACAAGGACTTGCAAATCCTGGCCTCCTCCACCATCAATTCAAAGCCACCCATCAAATAGAGGAAGAAAGCCCCATCTTCCACCTCAGGACCCTTCAACCAATACTAACCTCAACAGTTTCCAAATCTACCCACCCCTCATTTCATCCCAGATCCAACCCCCCCCCAACTCGGCACCGCCCTCTTGACCTGTCCTACATGACCATCTTCTTTCCTATCTCTCCGCTTCCCCCCTCCCCACTAACCTATCACAATCACCTCCCACCTGCATCCACCTATTGCCATCCCATCTACTTTTTCCCCCAGCACTATCCCCATGTCCCAAGTTATTTCTCACCCCCTTTTCCCTCCCCCTCATTCCTGATGATGGACTGATGCCCGAAACGTCGACTCTCCTACTCCTCGGATGCTGCCTGACCTGCTGTGCATTACCAGGGCCATGCTTTCCAACGCTGACTCGCCAGCATCTGCAGTCCTCACTTTATCCCAATTAGGTAGAACAGTCCACTTAATGTTTAATTGGGCAAAGTGTGCTCTCTGTGTGATTGTAACCCCTCATGTTTTGTCTGCTGTTTGTATTATCTCTGCATGTTCTACAGCACGCTTGTCTCTCGACAAGACAGTACAATTAATATGACTTTCAGATGTCCTGACATCTTTGGAGCTCAACTAAATACATTTGCTATGAATATTTCATTGTGGGTAATGTGCCGTGATCAGTTCCTTTAGGCTGTGGCTTGCTCAAGACATTCACCCTATATTTGCTTCCAGTACATCAAACAAACCTAATTTATCTCCCCTACAGATTCAACATTATACGGCAATGGAAGAATCGGCTTATCTTGGATTGTAACTCTTTTCTTGTCCCACTGCAGTCATCAGTCAGGAATCTCAAAAACCTATCGTTTGGGATCTGTGTCATCTTTGATAGCACATAATAATTTGCAGCAGGGGCTCACCTATGCTCGGAGACCATTGGCTTAAATTCGCACGTGTGAATTGGATTCTACTCCTCAAGTGCCAGTGCTTAACCACTTGTGTAAAGAATATCTATGCTATATCTGTACCTCTTGTGGGGCAGCACGGTGGCTCAGTGGTTAACACTGCTGCCTCACAGTACCAAGGACCTGGGTTCAATTCCAGCCTCGGGTAACTGTGTGCAGTTCGCCTGTTCTCTCTGTGTCTGCGTGGGTTTGCTCTGGGTTCCTCCCCGAGATGTGCAGGAGAGATGTATTGGCCATGCTAAGTTGTCCATACTTTCCAGGGCTGTGCAGGCTAGGTGGATTGTCAAGGGAAATGCAGGGTTACGAGGAGAGTGGCGTTGGGGACAGATCTGAATGGGATGCTCCTCAGACGATCTACGCAGACACAATGGGCTGAATGGCCTCTATTTGCACTGCAGGGATTCTATTACTCTCTTTCCTACAGCCTGCCCAGAGACACCCTCACGCTCTCCACTTCTATTCCTGACAGGAGAAACTCAGCAGGTCTGGCAGCATCATCCCCACCCCCTTTCACCTATTTTACTCTATGTTACTTTCTCTCCGCCCCCACCCCCACCCTCCTCTCATTTATCTCTCCACTCTGCAGGCACCCTGCCTGTATTCCTGATGAAGAGCTTTTGCCCGAAACGTTGATTTTCCTGCTCCTTGGATGCTGCCAGTCCATGGGCCAAATGGCCTGTTTCCACATTGTAGGGATTCTAAAGTTTGCAGTTGAGCTTGAACGGAGAACCATACTAGACTCAGGATGTTGACTCTGTTTTCTCTCCACAGATTCTGGATTAGTGGTGCTGAAAGAGCACAGCAGGTCAGGCAGTATCCAAGTAGCTTCGAAATCGACGTTTCGGGCAAAAGCCCTTCATCAGGAATGAAGGGCTCTCCCCTTCAGTGTTCTCCCTAAATTCCATTAAACCTTTGATACCAGATCAGCACAAACCTTGGAGAAATGCATCTGTGATTTCTGTAGTTTTCCCTTGATTTCGGGTCATTCTGTAGCAAGTACATGACGGAAAATCAATCCCTCCTCCATAAATATTTTAGCCTTGTGTTAAATTTCAAAGATGTCAAACTACAGCCTAGTGTTTGCTACAAATGCCAAATAACCAGCATCACCTGGAGACACATTAGCATCAGATAATACAGAGGAGGCCTTTCAGCTCCTTGTGCCTGTGTCAGCTGTTTGACTGATCTGCCTATTCAATCCGACCATCCTCGCTCCCTCCCCAGAGTCCTGCAGGTTTTCCCCTTCCCCATATGCGCACAACTGTCTTTCCATGTTTACTATTAGAATCTGTTTCCACGAGCTTTCCAACAGTATACCCCAAATCATAACAATTTGCTGCCTTCACAAAAGCCTCCCCCTCTTGCTCTTTTCCGTATTCACTAAGCCATGGTCCATTTTCAAGCCACTGTTTTGATGCGGAGATTCATCAAAAGGTTTACCAAAACGTTCCTGCTCCTGGGACAGCAGTGAGCTGTGTCAAAGGAGCTGGAAAGCTACAAACACAATGCCGACAGATTGAGAATTGATGTGTTTTGTTTCTCTGTTACAGACTGGGTTGCTGCTCAAAGCGTGAAAGGGGATTTCGGACCAGTATTTGAAGAGCAGCCAAAAAACACCCTGTACCCTGAAGGTTCAACAGAAGGGAAGGTGACATTGAACTGCCACGTCCGAGCCAACCCACATCCGAAATACAGGTAGTACTCACTCAAGGAGTCGTAGCCCTGAACCAGGGCTGTTTGAGCAAAGCTGTTAGTTTGCAAATATTGTTCTTACCTGTTGAGATTGCTTACATGGGAAATAATTTCATTTATAAGATAGTGTGGTTCCATATTATAGGAACTGGCAGAAGCCATTCAGCCCCTCAAACCTTTCCCATCAGTGAATGAGTGTTGGCTGATTTACACCTTCAACCTATTGATTTGCCTTGGCTCTATTTCTTTTATACCCTTGTCAAGCAAAACAAGTTTTTTATTTAGTTACTCGTGGGGACATGGGCATCATTGGCTCGGCCAGTATTTACTGCCCGTCCCTAACTGCGCTTTGAAATGATCGTGGTGAGCTGCCTTCTTAAACCGTTGCAGTCCACCTGCTGTAGGTAGATCCACAATGCTGTTAGGAAAGGAGTTCCATCATTGTGACCCAGTGACAGTGAAAGATCAGTGATTATATTTCCAAGTCATTATGCTGAGTGGCTTGGAAGGGGACTTGCAAGGGATGGTGTTCCTGTGTATCTACTGCCCTTGTCCTTCTAGATGGAAGTGGTCATGGATTTGGAAGATGCAGTCTAAGGATCATTGGTGCATCTATCTTGTAGCTAGTAGCAGCTTGTAGATAGTACACACTGCTGCTACTGAGCACCAGTGGTGGAGGGATTGAATACAGCAGACATGGTTCCTCTCAAATGGGGGCTACTTTGTCCTGGATGGTATTGAGCTTTTTGAGCGTTCTTGGAGTTGCACCCATCCAGGCAAGTGGGGAGTATTCCATCACACTCCTGACTTGTACCTTGTAGATGGTGGACAAGCTTTGAGGAGTCAGGAGATGAGTTACTTGACACAGTATTAATTTCCCTACAGCATGGAAACAGGTCCTTCGGCTCAACAAGTCCACACCGACCCTCTGAAGTGTTACCCCACCCAGACCATTCCCCTACCCTTTGTTTACCCCTAACTAATGCACCTAACACTATGGGCTATTTCGCATGGCCAATTCACCTGACCTGCACATCTTTTGGATTGTGGGAGGAAACTCACGCAGACATGGGAAGAATGTGCAAAGCAAGTTTTGAGAAGATTTGTAACTCTGGTTAAGGTTCTGAATGTAGGTTTGCTTGCTGGGCTGGAAGGTCAGACATTCCAAACATTCCGTCACCCTACTAGGTAACATCTTCAGTGGGCCTCCAGACGAAGCACTGCTGATAACTCCTGCTTTCTATTTAAATGTTTGGGCTTCTTTGCGTTGGTGGTGTCATTTCCTGTGGTGATGTCATTTTCTGTGGTGGAGTCATTAACTGTACTTTTTCTCAGGGGGTGGTAGATGGGGTCTAACTTGATGTGTTTGTTGATAGAGTTCCGGTTGGAATGCCATGCTTCTAGGAATTCTCATGTGTCTCTGTTTGGCTTGTCCTAGGATGGATGTGTTGTCCCAGTCGAAGTGGTGTCCTTCGTTATCTATGTAAGAGGGTCATAACCCTCTCCTCCTCTGTAATAGGGACATTTTGCAAGATGTCACCATCTATTTCCCTACAGTCTATATCTTCCATATCCTTTTCCACAGTAAATACTGTTGCAAAATATTCATTTAGTATCTCCCCCATTTTCTGTGGCTCCACACAAAGGCCGCCTTGATGATCTTTGAGGGGCCCTATTCTCTCCCTAGTTACCCTTTTGTCCTGAATATATTTGTAAAATCTCTTTGGATTCTCCTTAATTCTATTTGCCAAAGCTATCTCATGTCCCCTTTTTGCCCTCCTGATTTCCCTCTTAAGTATACTCCCACTTCCTTTATACTCTTCTAAGGATTCACTCGATCCATCCTCCAACCTGATTTTGTAACCATTGTGTTTATATGGTGAATCTGGTTGAGTTTCTGGTTGTTGTTAATACTGTAGGTTCCAATGATGGTAACACCATTGAAATGTCAAGGGGTGGTGATTAGATAGTTTCATTTTAATTGTCATAGTTTAAATTATTACATAATTGTTAACACAACATTTTAGTTCGATGGTACCATAATCTCTGAAACATCGCAAAGTCTTTATAGTCTCACCATTGAGCAAAATTAGACACTCAGCCACATTGTCAGGGTGTCCAAGTTTAATATCCCCAGTGTGAATGCATACTGCCATTCACTCCCATTCATTCTCGGAGCCTGCACTCCCACATACTGATCATTGCCATTTTACACTCACGTTCACTGATCCTCTGCTAAAACTCTCAGGTTGACTCCTCCAGGCCGACCCTTGCCGGGTAACCAAGCGGTGAATCTGTGGGTGCAGGCATGGTATCATCTGTACCTCACACGGCATTCGCTTCATGACGGTTCAGCGGAAGTGTAGGCGGGCCAAGCGCATATTGACCCAATACAAGTGAACAATTAGTGCCATCACTCAGAATCAGCAGAATGAGGGAGAGGTCTGTAGCATGACGGACTAATCTTGTTATGGGGAAGCCCGTCATGATAGTGGCAAGCAATCTGAACCCCAGGGTCATACTTTGAGGGCACGGTTTTGATTCCCATCATGGCAAGTGGTAAAACTCAATTTAATAAAATTTGGAGGTAAAAGCTACTATGTGATCATCTATAAATTGTCAGAACCAACTGTGCCAGGCTATGGTAGGCTGTGAACCAGGTGCAGGATTAGCGTAGTTTGGTGTTTATTGGTTGGTATAGACATGATGGGCCAAAGGGCCTCTCTCAATGCTGTATGACTTTATAAACTGTGTCTGGTTCACTATGCACTTCAGAAAATCTGCCACCTCCACCCAAACTGGCCTACAAGTAACTCCACAGCAATGTGAATGACTCTGAATTGCCCACTGGGCAATTAAGGGCGGGCAATAAATTCTGGCGGAACCAGCAATGCCAACATCCTGCTTTCGGGATCTCCCTGCAACCATTGGAAGTCCTCCTCCAACACTTTACCTCTCAGTCATGTCCAACGTGCCTCCCTGCACGCATCCCGCCCCCACCCCAACTGTCTCACAAACTGTCAACCCTGCCCCTAACGGAACCTCAGATCCCTGAGTTTGGGACCATCTATTGTCCTTCACTGTGACTCCCACCACCCCCCCCCCTCCACCCCCCACCCATTTCTTCACTGAAGATGGCTCTTTCCTGGGAACTGATGGGAATTCTTCTGTCTAACGAGAGAGCTGTCACCCGACAAGTTAAAGAGGTTGAGTGGAACCACGCTCCCAGCTGAAATTCACCCTGCCGTGCGGGAAGCCCATCCTCCACATAACTCCCAATCCCTTACTCGTCTCCTTCCCATTGTATCTGAGTTCTATTTCCATTCATTCCCTTTCTGTAGATTCACTGTCCATTACAACTAGAGAGAATCTTATTGTAACCTCTGCTTGTCTCCATTACAATGGATGTGCACCAACCCAGATCCACCCAAGTACTGGAACATGTCTGATGGGATCTGTGGCTGTACTTACAAAGAGCTTTGCTGGCTTTGCCTGGCCAGCAATAGTCTCGCTGCTACAAAGCTACTGAATGGGCACCTTTCTGCAGTCAGACGCTATCCAACTGCATTTGTGTCTCTGCTTTGCAGAATCTTTGTAAACCGAGATCAATTCCTGACTTACTTTTGTCCGTCAATGTGTTATATCTCCATCAAGAGCTTTCTGAAATGGGAAGTAATTTCATCCACTAGAATCCTACATAATGGGATGAATTGGAATGCATTTAACCAATTCATACGTGAAATACCACCATTACATTGGAATAGGTTTAGCTTCATGAAACTCCATGGATAGAGTTCTTTGTAATTTTGTAATAATTGAATAAAATGTATAAGATTTTTTGTAGACTATCTCTTGTTCATTGTAACAATAATTCCAGTGATTGAGTTTGATTGTGTCCTGGCAGCTGGAAGGTAAATGGCACCAATATTAACATTGAAAGAGACAGCCGTTACAGTCTGATTGGAGGGAATCTCGTGATCAGTAACCCAACACGGTCCAAAGACCCTGGATCCTATCAATGTCTGGCAACAAACTCAATTGGGACCGTCATAAGCAGAGAGGCTTTCCTTCGCTTTGGCTGTGAGTTTTTTGGTGTTCAGTAACTTATCACAGGAAGCTCTGTGCCTTCAGGTGTGCGCGCAGGTGTGGGTGTGGGTGTGTGAATTGAGGCTGTGTGTGTGTCAGCATGGATGTGTGGGTGTGTATGGCTGTGTGTGTGTGAGTGTCTTTATGTGATTGTGTATGTGTGTGGGTGTGCGTGTATATGTGACTGAATATGTGTGTGGGTGGGTGTGTATGTGTGGGGGGAGGGGGCATGTGTGTGTGTGTGTGGGAGTGTATTAATGTGTGCAGGGGTGTGTATGTATGTGTGTGTGGGGTGTGTGTGTGTGACTGCGTGTGTGGGTGTGTGTGTGTATGTGACTGCGTGTGGGGGGTTGTGTGTATGTGTGTGGGTGCATATGTGACTCTGTGTGTGTGTGGGGGGGGGGGGGTGGGGGGTGGTGTATATATGTATGCATTAGCTCCTCAGACAGAAGATGATTCTTCTTCATGTCGTGGATCCACATGACGAGTCGGTTTAACATGCGGGAGCCTGTTGCCCTGTAGCTAACTGACCCCACTGCCTCCTCCCACCCCATCCCAGTTCCTGTAAACTCTCCTGCTCTGAGTGTCTGCTGTTAGAATACTAGAAAGAATTACAGCGTGATAATCAGCCTGGCTAGTCAGGTTATGACAATTTCATGGCCATCAAGTCCTGAGGTGGAATCCAAACTCGAGTTTCTGGCCCAGAGACAGAGAATTGCCACTGAACCACAAGAGTTCCCCGCCTCCCCGTTATAACAGACGTGGGTGTAAGAAGCAATAACGATTACTGCTCTCTGATTAAAACCAAGTGAGCAGCAGGTGAAAATAAGCATCCATACCCTTATGTGGCCCCTGGTGATTCCTGGGTTGGACTGTGCTGTTGGCTCAGTTACCATGGTCAAAGTGATAGACAACGGCTTCACAGTCTGTGATTGACTGGCTGGGACACGCTGCTCTCGTCTGGATTGTGTGGGATTAGGACAATTCTGCTCAAGGAGACACACACCCACCCTGGGCCTACAAACCCTTGTAGTTGTTACATGAGTCTGGCATCCAACAGAAACATAACGGAAGGTTAGATGGTTTATTTTGTCAAAGTGCTTATTTAGTAATTGTTAAGTATTGGGTTTGCAGTTATAATGATAAGCAGACATTTTTCTCAATTCAGATTACTATGAATGCTGGCTGTTCTGGTGGGTCAAAATCCCACTTTCTGCTGAGTCAGAAAGCACTGCCATCAATTGAGACAGTGTTCTCTCAGGGCCAGGTCCTTAGCTAAGACTTCAATTTCTTCTCCATTAACTTCCACCATTTTCCCGTTAACTGATCTTTCAAATATCTACAAGATCCATTGAGGTCCTTAGCAATGATCACAGATAGAAATATTTACTAAATAGCAATATACTTTTTGGAAGCAATTACACAACTCTCCTTGCAAATAGTAAACTAAAATGATTGTCGAATAGGAGACAGGATCTTCGTGTTCTGCCTCATGCTACCCATAACAGTCTGCTGGTGTTCAAGCTGCCTTGTGTTTCTGCCATAGAGCTTACAATCTGCTCTTTTGTTCTCTGTTCAACTCACACACACCCCCACATCTATACACCCTCACACACACCCTCACCCACACATCCTCACACACCCTCACGCATACACCCTCACACACACACACCCTCACCTACACACTCTCACCTACACACCCTCACACAGACACCCTCACACACCCCCTCACAAACACACCCTCACCTACACACCCTCACACGCACCCCGTCACGCCTACACTCTCGCCTATACACCCTCACACACACCCTCTTACACCCTCACACACATACCCTCACACACACACCCTCACCTACACACACTCACCTACACATCCTCACCTACACACCCTCACGCACACACTCTCACCTATACACCCTCACACACACCCTCATACACCCTCACACACATACCCTCACACACTCTCACACACACCCTCACACACACACCCTCACCTACACACACTCACCTACACATCCTCACACACACACCCTCACACATACACTCTCACCTATACACCTTCACACACACCCTTACACACACTCTCACCTACACACTCTCACCTACACACCCTCACACACACTCTTACCTACACACCCTCACACACACACACCCTCACCTAGACACTCTCACCTATACACCCTCACACACACACCCTCACACACACCCTTCCACACACCCTCACCTACACACTCTCATCTACACATTCTCACACACACACCCTCACCTACACACTCTCACACACACACCCTCACATACACACACCCTCACACACACACACCCTCACACACACACATCCTCAACTGCTCCCTCTCTCAGACACACACACCCTCACCTACACACCCTCATACACACACCTTCACCTACACATCCTCACTTACTCCCTCTCTCAGACGCTCACACCCTCAACTACGCACCCTCAAACAAACATACTTTCACCTACACACCCTCACCTATATATCCTCACACACCCTCGCCTTCACACACACTCACACACACACACACCTACACACCCTCACACACACACACACACCCTCACCAAAACACCCTCATCTACTCCCTCACTCGATACACACCCCTTCACGTACACACCCTCACCTACACACCCTCTCTCAGGCAAACACACCCTCACTTACTCCCTCCCTCAGACACCTTCAACTACGCACCCTCAGACAAACACACCCTCACCTACACACCCTTACACACCCTCACCTACACATCCTCACACACATACCCTAGCCAAAACACCCTTACACGCCCTCACCTACACACCCTCACACACACACCCTCACCTACACTTAGACACACATACCCTCATCTACTTACTGTCAGACAAACACACCCTCACACATACACCCTTACCTTCACACCCTCACCTACTCCCTCGCTCAGATGCGCACACTTTTGCCTACTCCCCTTCAAGCACACTCCTACACCTTTTCCGTCTCTCAGACACACAAGCCCTCACCTACACATCCTCAGACACACATGCCCTCACCTACACATCCTCACACACACCTACACCTACTCCCTCTCTCAGACACACAAGCCCTCACCTACACATGCTCACACACATCCACACCTACTCCCTCTCTCAGACACACACGCCCTCACCTACACATACTCACACACACCCACACCTACTCCCTCTCTCAGACACACACGCCCTCACCTACACATCCTCACACACACCTACACCTACTCCCTCTCTCAGACACACACGCCCTCACCTACACATCCTCACACACACCTACACCTACTCCCTCTCTCAGACACACAAGCCCTCACCTACACATCCTCAGACACACAAGCCCTCACCTACACATCCTCACACACACCTACACCTACTCCCTCTCTCAGACACACATGCCCTCACCTACACATGCTCACACACATTCACACCTACTCCCTCTCTCAGACACACACGCCCTCACCTACACATACTCACACACACCCACACCTACTCCCTCTCTCAGACACACACGCCCTCACCTACACATCCTCACACACACCCACACCTACTCCCTCTCTCAGACACACATGCCCTCACCTACACATCCTCACACACACCCACACCTACTCCCTCTCTCAGACACACAAGCCCTCACCTACACATCCTCAGACACACAAGCCCTCACCTACACATCCTCACACACACCTACACCTACTCCCTCTCTCAGACACACATGCCCTCACCTACACATGCTCACACACATTCACACCTACTCCCTCTCTCAGACACACACGCCCTCACCTACACATACTCACACACACCCACACCTACTCCCTCTCTCAGACACACACGCCCTCACCTACACATCCTCACACACACCCACACCTACTCCCTCTCTCAGACACACACGCCCTCACCTACACATCGTCAAACACACCCACACCTACTCCCTCTCTCAGACACACACGCCCTCACCTCCACATACTCACACACACCCACACCTACTCCCTCTCTCAGACACACACGCCCTCACCTACACATCGTCAAACACACCCACACCTACTCCCTCTCTCAGACACACAAGCCCTCACCTACACATACTCACACACACCCACACCTACTCCCTCTCTCAGACACACACGCCCTCACCTACACATCGTCAAACACACCCACACCTACTCCCTCTCTCAGACACACACGCCCTCACCTACACATCGTCAAACACACCCACAGCTACTCCCTCTCTCAGACACACAAGCCCTCACCTACACATACTCACACATACCCACACCTACTCCCTCTCTCAGACACACACGCCCTCACCTACACATCGTCAAACACACCCACACCTACTCCCTCTCTCAGACACACACGCCCTCACCTACACATTCTCACACACACCCACACCTACTGCCTCTCTCAGACACACATGCCCTCACCTACACATCCTCACACACATCCACACCTACTCCCTCTCTCAGACACACACGCCATCACCTACACATCCTCACACACATCCACACCTACTCCCTCTCTCAGACACACACGCCCTCACCTACACATACTCACACACACCCACACCTACTCCCTCTCTCAGACACACATGCCCTCACCTACACATCCTCACACACACCTACACCTACTCCCTCTCTCAGACACACACGCCCTCACCTACACATTCTCACACACACCCACACCTACTGCCTCTCTCAGACACACATGCCCTCACCTACACATCCTCACACACATCCACACCTACTCCCTCTCTCAGACACACATGCCCTCACCTACACATCCTCACACACATCCACACCTACTCCCTCTCTCAGACACACACGCCATCACCTACACATCCTCACACACATCCACACCTACTCCCTCTCTCAGACACACACGCCCTCACCTACACATACTCACACACACCCACACCTACTCCCTCTCTCAGACACACATGCCCTCACCTACACATCCTCACACACACCTACACCTACTCCCTCTCTCAGACACACACGCCCTCACCTACACATCGTCAAACACACCCACACCTACTCCCTCTCTCAGACACACAAGCCCTCACCTACACATACTCACACACACCCACACCTACTCCCTCTCTCAGACACACACGCCCTCACCTACACATCGTCAAACACACCCACACCTACTCCCTCTCTCAGACACACACGCCCTCACCTCCACATACTCACACACACCCACACCTACTCCCTCTCTCAGACACACACGCCCTCACCTACACATCGTCAAACACACCCACACCTACTCCCTCTCTCAGACACACAAGCCCTCACCTACACATACTCACACACACCCACACCTACTCCCTCTCTCAGACACACACGCCCTCACCTACACATCGTCAAACACACCCACACCTACTCCCTCTCTCAGACACACACGCCCTCACCTACACATCGTCAAACACACCCACACCTACTCCCTCTCTCAGACACACAAGCCCTCACCTACACATACTCACACATACCCACACCTACTCCCTCTCTCAGACACACACGCCCTCACCTACACATCGTCAAACACACCCACACCTACTCCCTCTCTCAGACACACACGCCCTCACCTACACATTCTCACACACACCCACACCTACTGCCTCTCTCAGACACACATGCCCTCACCTACACATCCTCACACACATCCACACCTACTCCCTCTCTCAGACACACATGCCCTCACCTACACATCCTCACACACATCCACACCTACTCCCTCTCTCAGACACACACGCCATCACCTACACATCCTCACACACATCCACACCTACTCCCTCTCTCAGACACACACGCCCTCACCTACACATACTCACACACACCCACACCTACTCCCTCTCTCAGACACACATGCCCTCACCTACACATCCTCACACACACCTACACCTACTCCCTCTCTCAGACACACACGCCCTCACCTACACATCCTCACACACACCCACACCTACTGCCTCTCTCAGACACACATGCCCTCACCTACACATCCTCACACACACCCACACCTACTCCCTCTCTCAGACACACAAGCCCTCACCTGCACATCCTCACACACACCCACACCTACTCCCTCTCTCAGAAACAAACACACACACCCACCTCCCTCTTTTGGGGATAGTATGACCAGGTGTCTAAAGTCACTAGGTAAAAACAATGACTGCAGATGCTGGAAACCAATATCTAGATTAGAATGGTGCTGGAAAAGCACAGCAGATCAGGCAGCATCCGAGGAGCAGGAAAATCGATGTTTCGGGCAAAAGCGCTTCATCAGGAATAGAGGCAGGGTGCCTACAGAGTGGAGAGATAAAAGATTTGGGGGGTGGGGGTGGGGAAGGTAGCATAGAGTACAATAGGTGAATAGGGGTGGGGATGGAGGTGATAGGTCAGGGAAGAGGGTGGAGTGGATAGGTGGAATGGAAGATAGGCAGTTAGGACAGGTCATGGGGATAGTGCTGAGCTGGAAGTTTGGAACTGGGGTGAGGTGGGGAAAGGGGAAATGAGGAAACTGGTGAAATCCACATTGATGCCCTGGGGTTGGAGTGTTCCGAGGCGGAAGATGAGGCATTCTTCCTCCAGGCGTCGGGTGGGGGAGCAGCAGTGGAGGAGGCCCAGCACTTGCATATCCTTGGCAGAATGGGAGAGGGAGTCTGAAGTCACTGCCCAGTGACAGACATTTCCATTGGCTTTGGGTGTCCACCCAAGTGGCCATCAACCAGGAGGGACATGGAGAGCAGGATGAACCATCAAGCTTCATATTGGTCACAGTTGCATGATAAGAAAATGCTGCTGTGATGGCAGTGACATGGTTGAGTTACTTTCTTATCCTCAGCAATCCTTCAGTAAACTATTCTATTAACCTAAATCCTTCTCTGATTAACAGATCTTTCACAGTTTTCAACAGAAGAGAGGGAACAGGTGAAGGTGAATGAAGGGACGGGATTGATGCTTCCTTGCAACGCACCCCCCCATTATCCAGGTAAGCACTTTGTTCCTTTGCATTTTCATCGAACGTTCAGCAGATGTGTGTAAGGTGATCAAAACTGGGAACGTAGGAATACAGCAGTAGGTCGGTCAATCATTCAATCTGTTACACCATTCAATATAATAATGACATCTTCTTCAATGCCCTTCTACCACATTAACACCAAATAGCTTGAAATCCCTGGGGTTTCAAAATTTATTAATCTCTACTTTAAACATTTTCAGTGACTGAGATCCTTCTGTGGTAGCGAACTCTAAAGGTCACACAACTGCACTGAGTGAAGCTATTTTTCCTCAACTTAGTCCTAAATGATATTCCCCTTATCTTGAAATTGTGTGCCCTGGTTCTGAACATGCGGGTTTGTCGAGGATTTGAACATGCTAATACACCGAATTCCCATAAGTAAGAGATGTGCCTCTAGGTAGCGAAATCCTTACCTCCTCAATGTTCCCTCCGTTCTTCAATCTACAGCCTCTAAGAGAAAGGGCAAGGTTAACTTTGGAGCATCATTCATTACCAGAGGACTACAGCCAACCAAGTATTTTTGAAGTTACTGTGATAACGAAGGAAACACGAGCTAAAGTGTGGTGCTGGAAAAGCACAGCTGGTGAGGCAGCAGCCGGGGGACAGGAAATATGGCAATTTTTTTATCCAACTGGCCCCTCACTGAACAATAAAATCATTTCCTTCACGATGTCAGGAGAGGAATAAGTACTGACAAGGAAACTGAATAGACCTCTCCATTTCTTCGTCAAGATAATGTCATAGAATTGTTTACACCTGCTCATGAGGAGAGATTGAGTACGTTGGGCCATATTCATCAGAGTTTAGAAGAATGAAAGGCAACATTGTTGAACATATAAGATTCTCAGGGGATCTTAACAGGGTAGATGGAGAAAGATGGTTTCCCCTTACGGGACAATCTAGAATCAGAGGGCATAATCTCAGAGTAAGACAGAAATAAGGACACTCTTCTTCCAGAGGGTTCTGAGTCTGTAGGGCTGTCAGG
Source organism: Chiloscyllium punctatum (assembly GCF_047496795.1). Taxonomy (NCBI): domain Eukaryota; kingdom Metazoa; phylum Chordata; class Chondrichthyes; order Orectolobiformes; family Hemiscylliidae; genus Chiloscyllium; species Chiloscyllium punctatum. The sequence continues at coordinate 57,047,578 of NC_092783.1, forward strand.
GTTGAGTCATTAAGTATAATCAGGTCTGAAAAAGGGTTTTAATCAGTAGGGATTCAATGGTTATGGGGAAAAGGCAGGAAAGTAGACTGGAGGATGAGCTTACCCTCAAAATGTTGACTCTCCTGCTCCTCGGATGCTGTCTGACTGGCCGTACTTTTCCAGCACCACCCTCTTCGACTCTAGAGGGTTATCAAAGTCAGAAAGTGTGGCACTGGAAAAGCACAGCAGGTCGGGCAGCATCTGAGGAGCAGGAGAGTCAACATTTCGGCATTCTTGATGAAGGGCTTATGCCTGAAAGGTCGATTCTCCTCCCCTCTCACTTAAATAAGGTGCCCCCAGCCTTGAAATCCCCATCCTAACAAAAAGGCATCTCCCACTAGCTCTATCTATACCTCTCATGATTTTATAAAACTCCTAACCTCCAGTGAAACAGTCCCAGCCTTTCCTTATCTCCAGGGCTAAAGGGATAAAAGGGGAAGGGGAAAAAGCGGGAACAGGGTACTGGGTTGATTGATCAGCCATGATCGCATTAAATGGTGTAGCAGGCTTGAAGGGCCGAAGGGCCTACTCTGGCACCTAATTTCTATGTAAGAAAGGAGAGTCAGCTCATTATGACCTCTCACTTCGTTGTCCTTGTAAATTGTTTCCACACCTCTTTTGCCACTCAGTGGTTCCAGTATATTTCAGTGATCATAGTCTCATCCCTTCCAGTAGCAATTTCATGGTTTCCTTAGTACTAATAGGATTTATTTGTCAGAGACCTTTTATATTTTTAACTATTGAATATCCTGCCTTTGTACTTCCTCATGGAGAATTAAAGGGAGATTTCATTGAGCGGTGTAAAATCAGGAAGGATTTTGAAAGTGGGTTTGAGAAACTGTTACCATTATTAGGAATGTCACAGAGCAAGACTGGAGAACCATTTTTACGCCACCAGTGACTAGGACCGAGAGAGCACTGCCTGACAGCTGATCGAATAGGAACTTACAACAAAAATGAATTAGATAAATATTTGATAAGGATGAGGAATCTAATTGGAGAGCTATGGGAGAAAGATCAGTGCGGTGTTTACTTGATACTATTATTATTGTGTCACCTTTACTGGTAAGGGGAAGGGGAAAGGGAAGGGGAAGGGGAAGGGGAAAGGGAAGGGGAAGGGAAGGGGAAAGGGAAGGATAAGAGAAGGGGAAAGGGAAGGGAAGGGGGAAGGGGGAAGGGGAAAGGGAAGAGGAAGGGAAGGGAAAGGGATGGGAAGGGGGAAGGGGAAAGGGAAAGGAAGGGGAAAGGAAAGGGAAGGGGAAAGGGATGGGGAAGGGGAAGGAAAGAGGAAAGGGAAGGGAAGAGTAAGGAAAGGGGAAGGGGAAGGGGCAGGGTAAGGGTAAGGGAAAGGGGAAGGGGAAGGGGCAGGGTAAGGGAAGGGGAAGGGAAAGGGGAAGGGTATGGAGAAGGGGCAGGGGAAGGGTAAGGGAGGGGGAAGGGGAAAGGGTAGCGGAAGGGGAAGAGTATGGGGAAGGAGAAGGGTATGGGGAAAGGGAAAGGTATGGGAAGGGGAAAGGGTAGGGGAAGGGGAAGGGTATGGGGAAGGAGAAGGGTATGGGGAAGGGGAAAGGTATGGGGAAGGGGAAAGGGTAGGGGAAGGGTATGGGGAAGCGGCAGGGTAAGGGGAAGGGAAGTGGAAGGTGAAGGGGAAGGGAAGGGGAAGGGAAAGGGAAGGGGAAGGGGAAGGGAAGGGTAAAGGGAAGGGGAAAGGGTAGGGGAAGGGGAAGGGAAATGGAAGGGTAAGGGGAAGGGTAAGGGGAAGGGGAATGGAAGGGGAAGGGGAAGGTGAAAGGGTAGGGGAAGGGGAATGGAAGGGGAAGGGGAAAGGGTAGGGGAAGGGGAATGGAAGGATAAGGAAAGGGGAAGGGAAGGGGAAAAGATGGGAAGGACGGGGAAAGGGGAGAGTAAGGAAAGGGGAAGGGAAGGGGAAGGGGAGGGGGAAAGGGAATGAGAATGGAAGGGTAAGGGAAAGGGGAAGGGGAAAGGGAATGGAAGGGTAAGGGAAAGGGGAAGGGAAGGGGAATGGGAAGGGGAAGGGGAAAGGGTAGGGGAAGGGGAAAGGGTAGGGCAAGGGAAATGGAAGGATAAGGGGAAGGGGAAAGGGAAAGAGAAGAGTAAGGAAAGGGGAAAGGGAAGGGAAGGGTGAAGGGAAGGGGAAGGGAAGGGGAATGGGAAGGGAAGGGGAAGGGGAAGTGTATGGGTTATTTGAGATAGCTCATGGCCACCAATTCTCCTTTGCCTTTGCTTTGTCTTAGGAGTAAAAGTGATAAAGATCGAGGATACATTAACGCAGAGTATCTACAGAAGATGCACTGTTCTTAGATAGCACAGAATTGTTATAGTCCAGAAGGACGCCATTCAGCCCGTCATACTGCAATGGTTCTATTGACTCTTGTCAATCCCCTGCTTTCCCCCATATCCTTGCACACCATTTCTATTCAAGTAATAATCAAATCCCCTACTGAGTGCCTCAATTGAAATTGCTTCCACCAAGATAGCTCATCGCATGATAGCAATCAGGACAACTATTTTGGGGTCAGCCATAATTACTCAGACCTTAAGGAGCTGGTATAGATCCATCCACTCCCTCCAAAAGCAAGAATAAATGTCCTTGTCTCCACCCACAGAGCATGTATGGCATAAGTAAAACAGGTGGAGCCAATGTAACATGAAGATCAACCCCTTCAGAGCCATTAGCAGCAGAGAAGGTACCAGTTGGCCATTGTATGCAGCGGTGATTCTCAGGAATTTAACATTTTACTCCAACTTCATTTTGATTCAGTGGTTCCTATTCAAATGATTACTCTCTGGTCATCTGCCCAAAATGCTGACAGATGGATTGATTTATCTTTTCTCTTCGTATTTGTTTGCATCACAGCTCCAACATATCGCTGGTTCATCAACGAAATCCCGAACTTCATAACGCCAGATGATCGTCACTTCATCTCGCAAGTGACAGGGAATCTCTACATCGCCAAAGCGAAGACTTCCGATACTGGGATCTACTCCTGCTATCTCACCAGTCACATTGACTACGCCACAACAAGTGTCTTCAGCAAGGCTATTCCCCTGACTGTGCTGTTTGTTGGTCAGTCCCTTTTTATCTTCATTAAAGTTCCCTTGTGGAACAGTGGGCACAGGCTGAGGTTCGGATAAGCTGAGTTAAATGTAGAAATACAACCAGGATCATTAGGCAAGGGTAATGAAATAACACCACCATTGGTAACTTGTCACCAATTCCTACAGTGTGGAAGTGGCCACTCAGCCCATCGAGTTACACTGTCCCTCCAAAGAGCATTCCACCCAGACCCACCCCCTTCCCATTCTTTGTAACCCTGCATTTTCCATGGCTAGCATACACATCCCTGAACACTATAGGCAATTAGCATGGCCAATCCACCTAACCTGCACATCTTTGGAGGAAACCAGCACACCCAGAGGAAACTCACGCAGAAAGGGGGGAGAACGTGCAAACTCCACACATTCGCCTGAGGCTGGAATCGAACCCGGGTCACTGACACTGTGAGGCAACACTGCTAACCACTGAGCCACTCTTATTTATGTAATTATCTGCATCCCTTCCAAACATTGTAACTGTGCCCATATCACCACTTACACAGGAAGTTCATTTCACACACGGACTACTCCCTGGGTGAAAAGTTTGTACCCCATATCTCTTTTAAATCTCTCTCCTCACACAGACAGTCGCCCGAGGCTGGAATCGAACCTGGGACCCTGGTGCGTAGGGAATCTAATCTAATCTAATCTAAATCTGAACATGGGCCTTTTAGTCTTGAAATCCCTCATCCTATCTCAACCTAGTCTCTGGTATATTTCTGATTTTGGTCACCCCTGCCATTGGTGTCCATGACTCCAACTTCTGATAGGCTCTGGAATTCCTTCTTCGCCTCTGTATTTTCCATTCTTCGTTGAGGGCATACCTACAAACCTGTCTCTGTGACCTCTAGTGGGGCAGGTTCTGTAGGTACTACCTCTCCTGCAGTACTGTGTGCAGTTCTGTTTGGCACATTACAGGAAGGACGGAGTTGCTCTGGAGAGAGTGCAGAGAAGGTTTACTGGAACATTGCCAGGGCTGGAGAACTGTAGCTACGAAGAGAGATTAGAGAGTTTGAGGTCATTTTCCTTGGAATGGAGAAGGCTGAGGGGTGAAATGACGGAAGTGTATAACATTGTGAGGGGTGGGGATAGAGTAACCAGGAGGAACCTGTTTCCTTTGGCAGGGAGTTCAAAAACCAGGGGTCATGGGTTCAAGGTAAGAGGCTGAAGAACCAGAGGGGACGTGAGGAAAAACCTTTCATACAGGGGGTGGAGTGGGGGGGAGGTGGGGTGGTGGCGGTGGGGCTTAAATTCACTGCCTGAGTTGCTGGTAGAGGCAGGAACCCTAAACTCTTCCAAAAAGTACATGGAACTGCACCTGAAGTGCTGAAAGCTGCAGGGCAATGAGGCGTGTGTCGGAAAATGGGATTAGAATGGGCAGCTGGATCAGCATGGACAATATGGGCCAAATGGCCTCCTTCTGTGCTGTAACATTTCCATGGTTCTATAGATTCAACCTTTGGGTTACAACACCCTGTGGGACAATTCATTACGTTAAAGGTGCTGTATAAATGTGAGTTGTTGTTGTTGGCCATTAGGTGCAGTTCTTAAAAGGGACTCAGCAATTTAGGGGTGGCACGGTGGCACAGTGGTTAGCACTGCTGCCTCACAGCGCCAGAGACCCGGGTTCAATTCCAGCCTCAGGCGACTGACTGTGTGGAGTTTGCACGTTCTCCCCGTGTCTGCGTGGGTTTCCTCCAGGTGCTCCGGTTTCCTCCCACAATCCAAAGATGTGCAGATCAGGTGAATTGGCTGTGCTAAATTGCCCATAGTGTTAGGTAAGGGGTAAATGTCGGGGTATGGGTGGGTTGCGTTTCGGCGGGGCGGTGTGGACTTGTTGGGCCGAAGGGCCTGTTTCCACACTGTAATCTAATCTAATCTAAAACCATCAGCAGAAAGGAACAAGCAAAACAATCCTGCATTGATCAGTGATGTTGCCCAATGAAACAAATGGGAATTCTCAAAAAGAAATCGGACGTCAATAAGTGCACTGGTGCACCAATAATACACTCCATCTGTTTTGTTTCTTTGGCCATTTCATTCAAAAACTAAGAGAGGGAAGTTCTTTATTTGCAAAGAGCGTTGCGAGATGTATGGGAACAGGGTGGCTTTTACCTCGGGGAGTTTATGACCTGAACACCCCAGTGAAAATCCTAATCTTTGTTAATTATAATCATGGGCTGCAGGATGTGGCTATTCATAAGAAAATCTTCACAACCTGTTCACAAACAAGTGTTCGTCAATGCCCAGCGACAGTTACCACGGTTACAACTGTGGCAGATTCTTTATTCCTCCGCATGCCAGATAGCGATCACAATTACAATAAATTGAAATTTTAAGCAGCATCTGCCCAAATGAAATTAATTATTCACTCATTTTAAAATCAAATATTTTCCAAAGCTGACATGTGCATTTGGTAACATCTGCATTTCTGAATATATTTTAATAGATCATTATCTGAATCTCCCAGATCATTAATTTGTATAATTAAGCAACAAATCTAAATATGTAACAATGTTTGGTTCTGCAAATGTGATTTGATAGACTGTAAGTGATATATCAAAATATCTACACAGTTTAGTATTTTCTGAACCTGCAGGCTTTGATGTATTTGACACAGAAATATTGATAAAATCCATGCACCTGCAAATGATTATTACATTTTAAGGACAATTCTGTACCTCTTCTGCAATTCTCTCAAACTGCCCATTCTGTGCAGTACAGAGCACTGTGGACTCCAGAGTTGCTCCATGAGAGGGAGGTTCTTAGTGGGAACGCCAAATCACATAACTGCCCATGTTTAGCTATTACACACCTCAAATAATGCATGCTACTCAAAAGCAACCAGCAAGTAATATGATGTATAGCAGTGCACAAATTAAATCAAGAACAAAGACACAGATAGATGTGACACACTCACTCAGTTCTTTTCATTGAGGCATAGACTATTTTCTAAATGGGGAAAGGCGTCAGAAATCTAAAGCAGGACGTGGGAATCCGAGCTCAGGATTCTCTCAGGCTTAACAAGCACTTTTAGCTGGCAGTTAGGAAGGCAAAAGCAATGTCAGCATTCATTTCAAGAATACGAGAGCTGGGATGTCCTGCTGAGGCTGTATAAGGCTCAGGTAGATGACGTTTGGAATATTGTGAGCAGTTTTGGGTCCCATATCTAAGGAAGGATGTGTAGGCATTGGTGGGGATCCAGAACAGGTTTACAAGAGTAATCCCGAGGATGAAGGGCTTGTCATATGAGGAGCGCTTGAGGACTTTGGGTCTGTACTCAATCGAGTTTAGAAAGGATGAGGGGGGGATCTGATTGAAACCACGAGAATACTGAGAGGCCTGGATAGAGTGGATGTGGAGGAGAGATGAGGACCCACCGACAAAGCCTCAAAGTGAAGGGATGACTCTTTAGAACTAAGATGAGGAGGGATTGCTTCAGCCAGAAGGAGGTTAATCTGCGGAACTCATTGCCAGAGAGGGCTCTGGAGGCCAAGTCATTCAATGTATTTAAGACACAGATAGATAGGGTTCTTGATTAGTGAGGGGATCACGGGTTAAGGGGAGAATCCTGGTGAGGTGTCCACCAACACTCAAGAAGCTCAAAACTATCCAGTCCAAAGCCTGTGTATCTTCAACTCCCAGCTCTGCTGGCATTTGATCTATTGTGGTCATGTCCATTAGTCCTATCTGAGATACTTTGAGTGGAAAATTAGTTTAATTACTGCTACTAAGTGGCATGGTGGTTCAGTGGTTAACACTCATACCTCATAGCATCAGGGACCCAGGTTCAATTCCAGCCTTGAGTGACCGTCTGTGTGGAGTTTGCACATTCTCCCTGTGTCCGCCAAGGTTTCCTCCCACAGTCCAACGATGTGGGGGCGGATTGGCCAAGCTAAGTTGTCCCAAAATGGGGTGGGAGGCTGAATGGAATGCCCTTTAGACAGTCAGTGCAGACATGATGGGCTGAATGGCCTCTTTCAACACTGCAGGGATTTGATGACAGTATGGATGACATTTTCACATGCTTAGAACATGTAAGTCCTTTAACACAGGAAGGCTGACACATTACAACTGCCACCAGGAAACTCTCCTGTTCTTGTCACCTGTCATTGAATGGAAATACAGACTAATAATCAACTGCTTGGCCTAGTTGGGCCAATATTCTCTTGGGTTTAGAAGAAGGAGAAGAGAATCTAATTGAGGTGGGACTTTGTTCATTGGAGCATGGGGAATTGAGAGATGACTTTATGGAGGTTTATAAAATCCTGAGGGGTATTGATAAGGTGAATGGCAAGTGTCTTTATGCTAGGCTGGGGGATTTCAAGCCTTGGGGTCATATTTTTAAGGTGAGAGGAGAAAGATTTAAAAGACATGAGGGGCAACGTTTTTTTACACTGAGAGTGGTTCGTGTGTGGAATGAACTTCCAGAGGAAGTGGTGGATGTAGGTAGTTACAACACTTAAAAGACATTTGATAAGGACATGAATAGGAAAGGTTTGGAAGGATATGGGTTAAGTGCAGGCAGGTGGAACTAGTTTAGTTTGGGATTATAGTTGGTGTGGACTGGTTGGAACAAGGGACTTGTTTCCGTGCTGTAAGACTCTGTAACTCTATGACTATGACTTTATGAGGTATATAAGATGCTAAAGGGGACTGACATAGAACAGATGTAACCCCTTGTGAGGCAATCTAGAACAAGAGGTTATAGTTTTAGGATCAAGGGTGTCAGATTTAAAATAGAATTGAGGAAAAATTACATGAATCTGTGGAACTAGCTGGCCCAGAGTGCAGTGGATGTAGTAAATTTAAGGTGGCGATAGACAGATTTTTTAAAATAAATAATGGCTTGAAGGAGAGAGGGCAGGAAATTGATTTTGATTTTATTAAATGGCGGAGCAGGTTCGAAGGGTTGAATAGCCTCTTCCTGCTCCTAGTTATTACGAGGTGACACATTTTTCACATCCTTCAGGTCCCTGAGGTGGAACTTGAACCTGGGGCCTCCAGCCTAGCGGAAGGGACATTACAAACCACACATGAGACATCCATACTCTGTTGTGGACACCCACATTCAAATGAATTCAATTCAACACAGGAAATTTAAAGCAAGGAAGGAGGCACATATAGCCTATTGTGTTTGTGATAGAAACTTTTGTTAGAGTATTTCAAATTAATCCCAGTGCCTCTAACCTCCTCCAAAGTCCCGAAACATCTTGTGCTCCATATTTATCCAAATGGCTCTTCGAGTATGCAATGCTTCAACCATGCCCTCTAGGTATTCATTTCATGCTTTAACAGTCCTCTGTTAGCTTAGCAAAAGATAGTCACAAGTCCAGTCAGTTTTTAAGATCTAAATAATCCATAAAATCCGCTGTCTGTAACCTACCTTCCCTTACACAAAGCCCTGGGACGTATTTTCAATTATATTTTTAAATCCCTAGCTGGGTTAGATTCTCTTGTAAGTCTTTAAGTTGAACGCCAGTCAACACTTCAGAGTGCCTTCTCTTGCAGTCAATGCTTTCACAACATATGAGAAATAATAGAGCTGAAGCATTTTGAAATTCTGGCATACCCGTGGATGACGATCAATTGTAGAGTCAAGCACTGCACATTATCATTAGTGAGACACCATGCTGGAGTTTATGTTCCACACGGGCCTTCAACCCTCTTTCAACATTACACCCGATCAGCACAATCTTTTATACTCTGACCAGAGAAATGGTTGCTGAAGATTCCCTTTAAATAACTAGATAAAATATAATGACAGAAATATTATGACATTATAAAATATAATGACAGTGAAAATATAATCTTAGGCTATAACTTTCTTTTTAAACAAGACTTGGAGGTGCCGGTGTTGGACTGGGGTGGACAAAGTTAAAAATCACACAACACCAGGTTATAGTCCAATAGGTTTATTTGGAAACACTAGCTTTCGAAGTGCTGCTCCTTCATTAGGTGGTTGATGAAGGAGCAGTGCTCCAAAAGCTAGTGTTTCCAAATAAAGCTGTTGGACTATAACCTGGTGTTGTGTGATTTTTAACTTTTTCCTTTTAAAAACAGTCATTAAATCACTTCCACACCATACCGTTTACACTGTGCCCCATCAAGCACTCCCATGGCAGAGACAGCAAAGGGTTAGATACAGAGTAAAGCTTTCTCTACATAGTCCCCATCATACACTTCCAGGACACCATGGGGTTAAATACAGAGTAAATCTTACCCATCAAACACTTCCAGGATGGGAACTGTACAGGATGAGATAGAGTAAAGCTTGTTTGGAAGTGCACTTTCTCTTTCCAAAAAAAAGTTAGAAAAGCTTGCATTTATTTAGCACCTTTCACAGCCATCATTCATCGCGAAACACTTGCAGCCAGTGACATTTGGAAGGGTAGTCCTGTTGGAAATTGGGAAACACAGCACACAATGTGACCTCGCATCGAGTGATAACGATCAGATAATCTGTGGCTTATCTGCTGCTGATTGAGGGATCAATATAGGCCACAACACCAGAGATAACCCCACTGCTTTTCCTCAAAATAGTGCCTTTGGCTGTTTTACACATTTGCAAACAGCCCCTCAGTTAAATGTCACATCTGAAATACAGCCCCCCCCCCCCCCCCACCCAGTGTCTCCTCAGAACTGCAACAGAATGTCAATGTTAACACGGATCTTGAACTGTGTTAAGATTTTCAATTGCCCTCTTCGGCTGTCTCAATTCGAATAATTAAGAAACAAGATGAGTTCTCTTTCCTGCTTCTGCAAATTGGGATTATCCCTTTTGTACTGTGGCTCTCCTCACAGAACTGGTCATAATCCAGTAAACAGGAATTTAATGAACATCAATTGAATTCTGTAAATCTTGCTGAGCTGCTTTGCATGGACAATCAAAGTAAAGCTGCTTAATAATACATTAAACTGTTCTCACTTTTAATCATTAATAATAAATTGAAGTCACCGGTCTCTGGAATGGATATGCTTTTCCCACAGATATTTTTCCTCAATTTAGTTCTCATATTTTTATTTGTAAATCTGCTATTAGGAGAGTGGGTATGATTGAACCGGGTGTTTAAGCTTAATGTAATTTACTGTATCTCCTTGTTTACTACATGTATTTGGAAAGGAAAGGTCTGATTTGGGATAGTCACCATGGCTTTGTGCAATGGCATTCATGGCTCACAAACTTGGTTGAATTTTTTGTAGAAGTAACGAAGAGAACAGGTGAGGGCAGAGTGGTGGACATGATTAGGTTAGATTAGATTAGATTCTCTACAGCGTGGAAATAGGCCCTTTGGCCCAATAAGTCCACACCAACCCTCCGAAGAGTAACCCACCCATTTCCGTCTGACTAACGCACCTAACCTATCGGCAATTTAGCATGGCCAATTCACCTGACCTGCACATCTTAGAACATTAGGAGGAAACCAGAGCACCCAGAGGAAACCCACGCAGACACAGGGAGATTGTGCAAACTCCACACAGAGAGTCGCCCAAGGCTGGAATTGAACCTGGACCCTGGTGCTGTGAGCTAACCATTGAGCCACAGTGCCGCCCATAATCTATACAGACTTCAGTAAGGCATTCGACAAGGTTCCTCATGGTAGAATGGTTAGCAAATATTATGGATCAGCCAGACCCCCTCACAACATTTCAGGAAGATAGCCCAGACCCTAACTTTGCTAGTTGTTTTGAGCACATGTAAGGTAGATATTCCAGGAGAGAATCAGCTGGTCAAACCACTTAGTTTTAAACAAAATAGAATTTATTTATAAGATTACTGAATTAAACACAAACAACAGAAAACAGAATACCGAATAACTTAACCCATCCGAAAACCCAACAGATCATCCTAACTTTATGATGCTGTTCCAAATACTAGCAACAATCCCCATAAATGTCCCTTAACACACAAGGGAAAATCACACACAGAGTCTTCTAGGTAGAAGTCAGAGAGAGAGAGGACGAGCTACAACTTGCTTCTGGGTCCAGCAGTTTTTCCTCTACTGAAAAAACAGACCAGAGAGAGGCTGAGCTGGGAGAACTGGCCACATCCCTTTCATTGTACAAATGTTTTTAGAGTCACAGAGATGTACAGCATGGAAACAGACCCTTCGGTCCAACTTTTCCATGCTGACCAGATATCCCAACCCAATATATCCCACCTGCCAGCACCCGGCCCATATCCCTCTAAACCCTTCCTATTCATATACCCATTCAAATGCCTCTTAAATGTTGCAATTGTACTAGCCTCCACCACTTCCTCTGGCAGCTCATTCCATACACGTACCACCCTCTGTGTGAAAAAGTTTCCCCTTAGGTTTCTTTTATATCTTTCCCCTCTCACCCTAAACCTATGACCTCTAGTTCTGGACTCCCCCACCCCAGGGAAAAGACTTTGCCTATTTACCCTATCCATGCCCCTCATAATTTTGTAAACCTCTATAAGGTCACCCCTCAGCCGTCGACGCTCCAGGGAAAACAGCCACAGCCTGTTCAGCCTCTCCATATAGCTCAAATCCTCCAACCCTGGCAACATCTTTGTAAATCTTTTCTGAACCCTTCCAAGTTTCACAACATCTTTCCGATAGGAAGGAGACCAGAATTGCATACAATATTCCAACAGTGGCCTAACCAATGTCCTGTATAGCTGCAACATGACCTCCCAACTCCTGTACTCAATACTCTGACCAATAAAGGAAAGCATAACAAACACCTTCTTCACTGTCCTATCTACCTGTGACTCCACTTTCAAGGAGCTGTGAACCTGCACTCCAAGGTCTCTTTGTTCAGCAACACTCCCTAAGACCTTACCATTAAGTGTATAAGTCCTACTAAGATTTGCTTTCCCAAAATGCAGCAACTCGCATTTGTCTGAATTAAACTCCATCTGCCACTTCTCAGCCCATCTGGTCCAGATCCTGTTGTAATCTGAGGTAACCCTCTTCGCTGTCTAATACACCTCCAATTTTGGTGTCATCTACAAACTTACTAACTGTACCTCTTATGCTCGCATCCAAATCATTTATGTAAATGACAAAAAGTAGAGGGCCCAGCACCGATCCTTGTCGCACTCCACTGGTCACAGGCCTCCAGTCGGAAAAACAACCCTCCACCACCACCCTCTGTCTTCTACCTTTGAGCCAGTTCTGTATCCAAATGGTTAGTTCTCCCTGTATTCCATGAGATCTAACCTTGCTAATCAGTCTCCCATGGGGAACCTTGTTGAATGCCTTACTGAAGTCCATATAGATCACATCTACTGCTCTGCCCTCATCAATCTTCTTTGTTACTTCTTCAAAAAACTCAATCAAGTTTGTGAGACATGATTTCCCACGCACAAAGCAATGTTGACTATCCCTAATCAGTCCTTGCCTTTCCAAATACATGTATGTCCTGTCCCTCAGGATTCCCTCCAACAACTTGCCCACCACCGAGGTCAGGCTCACTGGTCTATAGTTCCCTGGCTTGTCTTTACCGCCCTTCTTAAACAGTGGCACCACATTTACCAACCTCCAGTCTTCCGGCACCTCACCTGTGACTATCGATGATACAAATATCTCAGCAAGAGGCCCAACAATCATTTCTCTAGCTTCCCACAGAGTTCTCGGGTATACCTGATCAGGTCCTGGGGATTTATCCACATTTAACCATTTCAAGACATCCAGCACTTCCTCCTCTGTAATCTGGACCTTTTACAAGATGTCACCATCTATTTCCCTACAGTCTATATCTCCCATATCCTTTTCCACAGTAAATACTGATGCAAAATATTAATTTAGTATCTCCCCATTTTCTATGGCTCCACACAAAAGCCACCTTGCTGATATTTGAGGGGCCCTATTCTCTCCCTAGTTACCCTTTTGTCCTTAATATATTTGTAAAAACCCCTTTGGTTCCTCCTTAATTCTATTTGCCAAAGCTATCTCATGTCCCCCTTTCTGCCCTCCTGATTTCCCTCTTCAGTATACTCCTACTGCCTTTATACTCTTCTAAGGATTCACTCGATCTATCCTGTCTATACCTGACATATGCTTCCTTCTTTTTCTTAATCAAACCCTCAATTTCTTTAGTCATCCAGCATTCCCTACAGTTACCAGCCTTCCCTTTCACCCTGACAGGAATATCCTTTCTCTCGATGCTTGTTATCTCATTTCTGAAGGCTTCCCATTTTCTAGCCGTCCCTTTACCTGCGAACATCTGCTTTCGAAAGTTCTTGCCTAATACCGTCAAAATTGGCCTTTCTCCAATTTAAAACTTCAACTTTTAGATCTGGTCTATCCTTTTGTTGGTAGGTTCATTGTCCTGTTGTCTGTTCTGTATGTCCAGCAGGTTGGCTATTGTTTCTCTGGCCAGGGTTTTGTCGATAGAGGTGAACAGTGCCACTGCAACAGACAGCTGGAACTGACAACCAGAAGTGGCAGATTCAAACCACTACAAATGCTAGAGGAAAGATCACAGAAGCGCTTCGCAGGAGGCTCCCAAGCACTGAGGATGTCACCTAGACAGGGGACGAAACGTCTGCAACACAAATTCCCAGCTCGGCGAACAAAACCACAACAGTTTAATTTATTAGTCCTTCCTTGTCCGTGCCTGCCCTGACTGTTTGACTCACTTCTGTTCTCAGCTGTACCCATCTCAGATCGATCTCTTTCCTCACTATCTCCCTGGGTCCCCCCCCCCACCGTACTAGTTTAAATCCTCCCAAGCAGTTCTAGCGAATTTCCCTGCCAGTATATTAGTCCCCTTCCAATTTAGGTGCAATCCGTCCTTCTTGTACAGGTCACTTCTACCCCAAAAGAGATTCCAATGATCCAAAAATGTGAATCATTCTCCCATACACCAGCTCCTCAGCCATACATTCATCTGCGCTATCCTCCTATTCCTGCCCTCACTAGCTCGTAGCACCAGGAGCCAGGAGTAATCCAGATATTACTACCTTGAGGACCTCTTTTTTAAATTTCTGCCTAACTCTCTGTAATCTCCCTTCAGACTCTCAACCTTTTCCCTTCCAAAGTTGATGGTTCCAATGTGGACAATGACCTCCTGCTGGCCCCTCTCCCCCGTGAGAACATTCTGCACCCTCTCTGAGACATCCTTGATCCTGGCACCAGGGAAACAACACACCATTCGGCTTTTTCTCTGCTGGCCACAGAAACGTCTGTCTGTACCTCGGACTACTGAATCCTCTAACACAATTGATTTCTTGGAACCCGAGGTACCCCTCGTTGCATTAGAGCCAGTCTCAATACCAGAAACTTGGCTGTTCGTGCTATGTTCCCCTGAGAATCCATCACCCCCTACATTTTCCAAAACAGCATACCTGTTTGAAATGGGTATATCCACTATACCCATAGTCCTGCACTAGCTGCCTACCTCTCTTACCCTTCCTGGAATTAACCCATCTATGTGACTGTATCTGAGATTCTCCCCCTTCCTATAACTGCGATCCATCACATACTGTTGCTGTTGCAAACCTCTTTAACATGAAAGCCTCTGACTGAGGCAGTATCTGTTAGCTGTTATCAAATTGGCCCTAAAAGCCTTCAACCTCCAGACTTTTCGGAGTCGCTATCATTTGCAACCTCCCTGAGAAAACAAGGACTGCATAACCTTGTTAAAGGAGCAGCTCCATCCCACAAGGTTAGATCACACGGAATACCGGGAGAATTAGCCATTTGGATACAGAATTGGCTCAAAGGTAGAAGGCAAAGGGTAAATTAGATTAGATTACTTCCAGTGTGGAAACAGACCCTTCGGCCCAACAAGTCCACACCGACACGCAACCCACCCATACATTTACCCCTTACCTAACACTATGGGCAATTTAGCACGGCCAATTCACCTGACCTGCACATCTTTGGATTGTGGGAGGAAACCGGAGCACCCGGAGGGAACCCACGCTGACACGGGGAGAATGTGCAAACTCCACACAGTCAATCGCCTGAGGCAGGAATTGAACCCGGGTCTCTGGCGCTGTGAGGTAGCAGTGCTAACCACTGTGCCACCGTGCCGCCCATGTTGGTGAAGTGTTGTTTTTCACACTGGAGGCCTGTGACCAACGGTGTGCCACAAGGATCAGTGCTTGGTCCACCACTTTTCATCATTTCTATAAAAAATTTAGATGTTAACATAAGAATTATGATTAGTAAGTTTGCAGATGACACCAATATTGGAGGTGTAGTAGACAGCAAAGAAGGTTACCTCAGATTACAACAGGATCTTGAGCAGATGGGCCAGTGGGCCGAGGAGTGACAGATGGAGTTTAATTCGGATAAATGCGAGGTACTGCATTTTGGAAAGGCAAATCAGGACAGGACTTATACACTTAATGCAAAGGTCCTGGAAAGTGTTGCTGAACAAAGAGACCTTGGCGTGCAGGTTCATAGCTCCTTGAAAGTGGAGTCACAGGTAGATAGGATAGTGAAGGTGGCATTTGGTATTCGCTCCGTTATTGGTCAGAGTATTGAGTGCAGGAGTTGGGAGTCATGTTGCGGCTGTTCAGGGCGTTCGTTAGGCCACTATTGGAATACTGCGTGCAATTCCAGTCTCCCTGTTATAGGAAAGATATTGTGAAACTTGAAAGGGTTCAGAAAAGATTTACAAGGATGTTGCCAGGGTTGGAGGATTTGAGCTACAGGGAGAGATTGAATAAACTGAGGCTGTTTTCCCTGGAGTGTTGGAAGCTGAGGGGTGACCTTATAGAGGTTTATAAAATCATAAGGGGCATGGATAGGATAAATAGACAAAGTGGGAAGGTGGGGAGGTGGGTTCTCCCTCAGGTGGGGAGTCCAGAAGTAGAGGGCGTAGGTTTAGAGTGAGAGGAGAAAGATATAAAATGGACCTAAGGGGCAGCTTTTTCACGCAGAGAGTGGTGCATGTATGGAACGAGCTGCCAGAGGAAGTGGTGGAGGCTGGTACAATTACAACATTTAAAGCCATCTGTATGGGTATATGGACAGGAAGGCTTTAGATGAATATGGGCCAAATGCTGGCAAATGGGACTAGATTTATTTCGGATATCTGATTGGCAAAGACGAGTTGGATCGAAGGGTCTGTTTCTGTGCTGTACATCTCTATGACTCTATCTCTGTAAGGTAGTCTTCATTCTGTTCCAAAGCTGACACTGCTTCCACCAGCCACAGTACAAGCCGAGTGTGCTATTAAACTCTGTGGAGTTAAGTCTCAGTCACCAAAGACATTCATGCACTGGTGGACACACTAAAACCCAATTCCTGCTCTCAGTCCAGCTCCTCATCACTGCTGTTGAAGTTAGGGTGCTTTGAGGTGACCCACAGTCCATTGAATAGGAAAATGGATAAAAACCAGGTTTTCTCAAATCCATTTGCATGTACTCAATCTAGCTACACATTGAGGGTGAAGAAGTAGCTCACTGCCATATTGTGAAAAGGCAAGAATCGAAAATTCTTAAAACACTGGTCTTACCTAAAACTCTACCTCCTAAGAACAAATAAGCATTGAAAAAATATGTTTGTCCTGTAATAACGTTAGTTCCATATTCAGCATTAATTAACATTAAGTTATCAAGTCAGAAAATCATCCAACACGGAAACAGACCCTTAGATCCAACCAGTCTATATCGACCATAATCCCAAACTAATCTTGGGGAATGGGTCTTAGTGGGTTACTCTTCGAAGGGTCGGTGTGGATTTGTTGGGTCAAATGGTCTGTTTCCATACTGTAGGGGATCTAATCTAAGACAATCTAATCTAATCTAGTTCCACCTGCATGCAATTGGCCCATATCCCTCCAAATATTTCTTCCTCATGTGTTATTCTAAATGTTGTTTAGATGTTGTAACTGTACCTGGAAGTTTATTCCACATTTGAACCACTCTCTGTGTAAAGAAAGTTGCCCCTTATGTCTATTTTAAATCTCTCTCCTCTCACCTTAAAAATATGCCTAGGGAAAAGACACCTGCCATTCATCCTAGCTATACTCCTCATGATCTTATAAACCTCTATAAGCTCACCCCTCAACCTCCTACAGTCCAGTGGAACAAGTCCCAGCCTCTCCTTATAACTCAAACCCTCCAGTCCCAACAGCATGCTGGTTAATCTCTTTTGAACCCATTCCAACCTAATAATGTCCTCGCTGTAAAGGGTGACCAGAACTGGACACAGTACTCTCGAAGAGGCCAATTGTCTTCAAGGTTACCTAGGCATGCAAAAGTGTCACACTTATGGCTTTTAACCTGAACCACATTGTTAAAAAAGATAAAAAGATCTGCTCTGTCTTGCAATTAACTGCACCCTAGATGACCCACAAATGTATGACACTGTTACCCATGTCTAGTGCAGAAAATGTTCCCATTCCAACTTCAACAGGGCAGTATAGTGGCTCAATGGTTAGCATTGCTGCCTCGCAATACCAAGGACCCAGGTTCAATTCCAGGCTTGGTCCACTGTCTGTGTGGAGTTTGCACATTCTCCTTGTGTCTCTGTGCTCTGGTTTCCTCCCATAGTCCTGAGATGTGTGTCCATAGTGTCCAGGATGTGCAGGCTAATTGGATTAACCATGGGAAATATGGAGATAGGGTGGGGCTGAGTGGGATGTTCCTTGGCGGATCGGTGCAGAATCAATGGGTCAAATGGCCTCTTTCTTGAGGGGTTCAATGAATTGTCCTTAAATTCCATAACACCTAGAGTAAAAAAAGGCTGACAGGTTGCCCCAGTGACTCAACTGGGCTAATGAGAAGGGCAATCCAGCAATCAAGCTGTGATTACTAATATCAGAATCGTTCTTATCCAGTGTCAGGATCAATCACCCCTTTATTATTTTCATCATTTAATCGATGCCAACTTCAATGGCAAGGATAGCATTCACTAGCCATCCCTCACTGCCTTTGAACTGAGTGCCTTGCTCGGCCTTTTCAGAGGAGGGTTATGAGGCAACGATATTGTTATGGGTCTGGAGTCACGTGTAGGCCAGGCCTGATAATGATGACAGATGTCCTTTTCCAACAAGAATGAAAACCAAATGGATTTTACAGCAAGCAATGGTCACCTCAACTGGAAGTGACTTTTAATTCCAAAGTTAAAAATCACACAACACCAGGTTATAGTCCAACAGGTTTATTTGGCAGCACTAGCTTTCGGAGCACTGATCCTTCATCAGGTGGATATGGAGGAAACAATTATAAGGCACAGAATTTATCGCAAAAGTTTACAGTGTGATGTAACTGAAATTATACACTGAAAAATACCTGGATTGTTTGTTGAGTCTTTCATCTGTTAGAATGACCATGATAGTCTCACTACTTTCAGATGTAAATCACAAAACTTTTTTTAAAAAGTTACATTCTCAGGTTCACTGTAACAATTGGTGTCAGCCAGATAAGATGTTGAAGGTGTTAGCCCCCTGTGTTCCCTGTCTGTGCCATAATGTTTAGACTGATTCTAACCTAAAAAGTGAGTTAACGGAGTCCTACATGGATTCATGCAGTTTCTGAGCAAAGTACAATGTAACTCTGCAAGTACAAATTCACCCCACAAATGTATATGTATATGTGTGCATGTCGGTTTGTGTGTGTGTGTGTGTCTGTCTGTCCGTCTGGGGTGGAGGGTTGTGAGTGTGAGAGAGAGTGTATATGTGAGTGTATGTGAGTGTAGAGTGTCTAAGTCTGTGAGAGGGTGCATGTGTGAGTGTGAGAGTGTGTGTGTCTGAAGGAGTGTGTGTGTATGTCTAAATTAGAGTAGTGCTGGAAAAGCACAGCAGTTCAGGCAGCATCCGAGGAGCAGGAAAATTGACATTTCGGGCAAAAGCCCTTCATCAGGAATACAGGCAGAGTGCCTGAAGGGTGGAGAGATAAATGAGAGGAGGGTGGGGGTTGGGACAAAGTAGCATAGAGTACAATAGGTGAGTGGGGGAGGGGACAAAGGGGGAGGGTGGAGTGGATAGGTGGAAAAGAAGATAGGCAGGTAGGACAAGTCGTGGGGACAGTGCTGAGCTGGAAGTTTGGAACTAGGGTGAGGTGGGGGAAGGGGAAATGAGGAAACTGTTGAAGTCCACACTGATGCCCTGGGGTTGAAGTGTTCCGAGGCGGAAGATGAGGCGTTCTTCCTCCAGGCGTTTGGTGGTGAGGGAGCGGCGGTGAAGGAGGCCCAGGACCTCCATGTCCTCGGCAGAGTGGGAGGGGGAGTTGAAATGTTGGGCCACAGGGCGGTGTGGTTGATTGGTGTGTGTGTCCCAGAGATGTTCCCTAAAGCGCTCTGCTAGGAGGTGTCCAGCCTCCTCAATGTAGAGGAGACCACATCGGGAGCAACGGATACAAGAAATGATATTGGTGGATGTGCAGTAAAACTTTGATGAATGTGGAAGGCTCCTTTAGGGCCTTGGATAGAGTTGAGGGAGGAGGTGTGGGCGCAGGTTTTGCAATTCCTGCGGTAGCAGGGGAAGGTGCCAGGATGGAAGGGTGAGTTGTAGGGGGGCGTGGACCTGACCAGGTAGTCACGGAGGGAACGGTCTTTGCGGAAGGCGGAAAGGGGTGGGGTCCATTTGGAGGTGGCAGAAATGTCGGCGGATGATTTGGTTTGTACGAAGGTTGATAGGGTGGAAGGTGAGCACCAGGGGTGTTCTGTCCTTGTTACGATTGGAGGGGTGGGGTCTGAGGGCGGAGGTGCGGGATGTGGATGAGATGCGTTGGAGGGCATCTTTAACCACATGGGAAGGGAAATTACGGTCTCTAAAGAAGGAGGCCATCTGGTGTGTTCTGTGGTGGAACTGGTCCTCCTGGGAGCAGATACCGCGGAAGTGGAGGAATTGGGAATACAGGATGGCATTTTTGCAGGAGGTAGGGTGGGAAGAGGTGTAATCCAGGTAGCTGTGGGAGTTGGTGGGTTTGTAAAAAATGTTGGTGTCAAGTCGGTTGTCATTAATGGAGATGGAGAGGTGCAGGAAGGGGAGGGAGATGTCAGAGATGGTCCAGGTAAATTTAAGGTCAGGGTGAAATGTGTGTGCGTGTCTGGGGTGGGGGATTGTGAGTGTCTGTGAGAGAGAGTGTATATGTGTGTTTGAGTGTAAAGTGATCTAAGTCCGTGAGAGGATGCATGTGTAAGTGTGGGAGTGTGTGTGTCTGTAGGAGTGTGTATGAGTCTCTGTGTATACGTGTGTCTGAATGTATGTGTGTGTGTGTAGGAGTGCCTGTGTGTGTGTGTGTAGGAGTGCCTGTGTGTGTGTAAAGAAGGTGTGTGTGCACGTGTGCGCATAGGAGTGTGTGTATAGGAGTGCCTGTGTGTGTGTGTGTGTGTAGGAGTGCCTGTGTGTGTGTGTGTGTAGGAGTATCTGTGTGTGTGTATAGTGCAATGGTGGTCATCTGTAATGTGACATGAACCCAAGGTCCCTGTTGAGGCCCTCCCTATGGGTACCGAACTTAGCTATCAGCCTCTGCTCGGCAGACAGGGAACACAGGGGGCTAACACCTTCAACATCTTATCTGGCTGACACCAATTGTTACAGTTAACCTGAGAATGTAACTTTTTAAAAAAAAAGTTTTGTGATTTACATCTGAAAGTAGTGAGACTATCATGGTCATTCTAACAGATGAAAGACTCAACAAACAATCCAGGTATTTTTCAATGTATAATTTCAGTTACATCACACTGTAAACTTTTGCGATAAATTCTGTGCCTTACAATTGTGTCCTCCACAACCACCTGATGAAGGAGCGACGCTCCGAAAGCTAGTGCTGCCAATTAAACCTGTTGGACTATAACCTGGTGTTGTGTGATTTTTAACTTTGTACACCCCAGTCCAACACCGGCATCTCCAAATCATGACTTTTAATTCCAGATTTGTTAGACATTGAAACAGAGAAAAAGGAGCAGGAGTAGGCCACTCAGCCCTTCAAGCCTGCTCCAACATTCAATAATAGGGTTTGAAGGGTTTGGAGGGATATAGGCCGGATGCTGGCAGGTGGGACTAGATTGGGTTGGGATATCTGGTCGGCATGGACGGGTTGGACCGAAGGGTCGGTTTCCATACTGTACATCCCTATGACTCTATGATCATGGCTGATCAAATCCCATCAGTTGCTGTGGTAGGGTTTGATCCTTTGTGCTGTGACAAATTGCTTG
The DNA here is from genome assembly GCF_047496795.1 of Chiloscyllium punctatum. Classification (NCBI taxonomy): domain Eukaryota; kingdom Metazoa; phylum Chordata; class Chondrichthyes; order Orectolobiformes; family Hemiscylliidae; genus Chiloscyllium; species Chiloscyllium punctatum. Next base: position 57,068,826 of record NC_092783.1, read on the forward strand.
GACTTTCTAGATTATCCATACAGTGGATGACCACTGTGTCTCTGTCTCCCTATGTAGAGTGATACAACTCCAAAGGAGGCTATTCAGCCCATCATGCCCATGCTAACACTTATAAAGAGCCATCCGGTTAGTTCCACTACCCTCTCGTATCCCCATAATTGTGTAAGTCTCTCCCAATGAACAGTTTGTATTGAAATGCATCAAGCACAAGGAGATGAAAGGGTGGACCTTTTCCTGTGATGTCAGGTCTGTCGAAAGGCTAAACAGAGTTTTCAACCTTAGTGCCCGAACTTCCAGGATAGGACTGGCTTACAATGTTTAATTTAAGACTCTCTCACCAACAATGTCCACACGCATGTGGCTGTGGATGGCACATGGGGCCAACGTGGCAGTGAGGAGGAGACATGCACAAAGACGAGGGGAATTGAAGGTTCAACACTGGGGCAATGGGAAGGAGACTTAAAGAGGTGGCATAAAGTTCATTTCTGTTAATCCTCATTTGTCATTCCATAACAACTTGCATTTAAATATTTAATGTAATGAAACCTCCCAAAGCAGTTGACAGGCCTGTTATCAGACCAGTGATATCACCACATGGAACTTATTCCTGCAGGCAGCCTGAAGATTGGCCAAATAAGGTCATTGATTTGATCATAAATGTGAAGAAAAAGGAAGAGATTTGGGGTAGGAATTTTAGAGTTTGGAATCTCAGGGACCTGACGGCTGGAATGCAGATTTGTGAACATTTTACTAAGGATGAGATACTTGATAAATTAGAGAAGTTGGGGCTGTTCTCCATCATAAGGTAGAGGGGACGGTTGATGGAGGTGTATAATGTCATGACATCCCTGGGCAGAGTGAACAGGGAGAAACTGTAGTCTCTGGGGGATGTCTTGGGAATCAGTGACACCCATTCATGATTGACAAAGGAAACAGCAATGACTGTGTGGAAAGGCATTTTCACAAGCTGCCAATTGACTTGGAATTGGAATGCGTTACCTGAGAGTGTGATAGAGGCAGATTCAATCCTGGCTTTCAAAAGGGAAAGTGATCATTTCTGAGGGGAAAGAAGGATTAGACAGGAGAGTGGGAATAGCTGTTATGGTGAGTTGGCTGAATAACTCCCTTTTGTGCTGTGACCATTCTATGAGGCTACAAATTGCCCAGAGAGACCAGCTCTGATTTTCAGCATGGATGCATAATCCAGCGATTGTAGTTATCTGAATAAGCTTCAGTTTCAGGAGCTAGTCTAAATGTTTCAGTCGGGTGACGGCTTGTAACAGCACTGGATGATGTTGAACTGAGTCAAAAAACACCGCAAGGATAAAATGACTTTGTTCCTTCGATTTCCATCACCGTGTGACAAACCTTCTCCTTCGAGAATCTCTCTAATGTGTTTTTTGTCTTGTTCTCCAGGTGAAACCAGGATGCATTCTCCTCACATTCGGGTGAAATTCCCCTCTGAAACCTATGCATTGGCTGGACAGTCACTGAACCTGGAGTGCTTTGCCTTTGGAAAGTGAGTGAATCAAATTCCAATGTGTTTCACTCTCAAAATTGAGATTGACTTAGAAGGGGAATTGGGCAATCAGCAGTAAGAACTAGAGTAAGTTATTCATTCTTTCAACTATGTTCTGTCATTCATTAAGGTCATAATTCAACTCCACACACCCATATACAACAACACCCACTTCCCCCACCTCATTGTCCTTGATTATTTCAGAGTGCAAAAATCTACCAAACTCTGAAAATACTGAGTTAAAAATCACACAACACCACGTTATAGTCTAACAGGTTTAATTGGAAGCATACTAGCTTTTGGAGCGACGCTCCTTCATCAGGTGATAGTGGAGGGCTCGATCATAACACAGAATTTATAGCAAAAATTTACAGTGTGATGTAACTGAAATTATACATTGAAAAATTGATTGTCTGTTAAGCCTTTCATCTGTTAGAATACAGTGATAGTTTCACTTCTTTCATGTGTAAATCACAAAACCTTTTTTTAAAAGTTGCATTCTCAGGTTAGCTGTTAACAATGGTGATAGCTAGACAATATGTTGAAGGTGTTGGCCCCCTGTGTTCTCTGTCTATGACCTGATGTTTAGATTGATTCTAATCTAAAAAGTGAGATAACAGTTTTACATAAATTCATGCAGTTTTTGAGCTCAGAGTTCTACATGAATGTATGCAGTTTTTGAGCAAAGTGCAATGTAACTCTGCAAGTACAAATTCACCCCACAAAATATATGTGTGCATGTGGGTCTTTGGCTGTCTGTGTGTGTCTGTCTGTCTGGTGTGGGGGTTGTGAGTGTGAGAAAGTGTGTGTGTGTGTGTGTGTGGTGAGTGCAGAGTGTCTTAAGTCTGTGAGGGGGTGCATGTGTGAGTGTGGGAGTGTGTGTGTCTATAAGGGTGTGTGTGGGTGTCTGTGTGCGCGTCTGTGTGTATCTGTGTCCATGTGTATGTGAGTGTGTGTGTGTGTGTGTGTGTAGTGCAATGGTGATCACCTGTAATGTGACATGAACCCAAGGTCCCAGTTGAGGCCCTCCCTATGGGTACCAAACTTAGCTATCAGCCTCTGCTCGGCCACTTTCCTCTGCTGCCTGTCCCGAAGTCCACCTTGGAGGATGGTCACCCGAAGGTCCGAGGCTGAATGTCCTGGACCACTGAAGTGTTCCCCAACTGGGAGGGAACCCTCCTGTCTGTTGATTGTTGTGCGCTGCCCATTCATCCTTTGTCGTAGCCTTTGCTCGGTTTCCCCAATGTACCATGGCTCCGGGCATCCTTGCCTGCAACGTATAAGATAGACAACGTTGGCTGAGTCACATGAGTACCTGCCATGTACAAGGTGGGAGGTGTTCCCACGTGTAATAGTGGTATCTATGTCCACAATCTGACACGTCTTGCAGCGTCCACCGTGACAGGGTTGTATGGAGCTGTCCTGAGAGTCGGGCAGTTTGCTACGAACAATGATCTGTTTGTGGTTTGGCGATTGTTTAAAGGCAAGTAGTGGAGGTGTGGGGAAGGTCTTGGTGAGGTGCTCATCCTCATTGATAATGTGTTGCAGGTCACAAAGAACATGGCGTAATTTTTCAGCCCCTGGAAAGTACTGAACAATGGAGCTTACCCTGTTGGTTGCAGCCCATGTCTGTCTCCTGAGGAGGTCATTACAGTTCCTTGCTGTGGCACATCGGAACTGGTGGTCGATGAGTTGAGCATCGTACCCCGTTCTTGTGAGGGCATCCCTGAGTACTTCCAGGTGTCCGTCACGTTCCTCCTCATCTGAGCAGATCCGGTGTATGCGTAGGGCTGGTCCATAGGGAATGGCTGTTTTAATATGTTATGGGTGGAAGCTGGAGAAATGAAGCATTGTGAGGTTGTCTGTGGGTTTGCGGTAGACTGTGGTGCTGAGGTGTCCATCCTTGATGGAGACGCACGTGTCCAAGAATGAGGCAGACAATCGAGATAGTCCGCCGTGAGTTTGATGGTGGGATTTGTTGTTGTCACTGTGTAGTTTTATCAGTGATTCCTAGCCATGGGTCCAGAGGAAGAAAATGTCGTCAATGTACCTGCTGTACAATGTTGGTTGGAGATCCTGCATAGAGAAGAAGTCTTGTTCGAACCTGTGCATAAAAATGTTGACATATTGGGGTGCAAATTTGGTCCCCATGGCTGTTCCGTGTGTCTGGATGAAGAATTGGTTGTCAAAGGTGAAGACGTTATGATCGTGGATAAAGCGGATGAGTTGTAGATTGGTGATTGGAGATTGGTAGTAGTTGGTGTTGAGTACTGAGGCTGTTGCCGCGATGCCATCCTTGTGGGGGATACTGGTGTAGAGTGCGGAAACGTCCATTGTAACGAGGAATGTTCCCGGTTCGACTGGTCCGTGGGTGCTGAGTTTCTGTAAAAAATCCGTAGTGTTGCGACAGAAGCTGGAGATCCCCTGTACAATAGGTTTCAAGATGCCTTCCACATAGCCAGAGAGATTCTCACATAGGGTCCCCGACACGATGGGACGTCCTGGTGTGTTGGCTTTGTGTACCTTTGGAAGGCAGTAGAAGTCATTTACACAAGAAGTACGTGGGATGAGGGTGTGTAGGGAGCTCTGAAGGACTGGATCCAAAGTTCTGATCAGTGTGTTTAATTCACGGGTGTGTGCTTTGGTCGGATCAGCTGGTAGTTGCCTGCAGTGTTCCTGATTGTGCAGTTGTCGGTACACTTCCTTGCAGTAATCTGTTCTATTCTGAATGACAATGGCTCCTCCTTTATCTGCTGGTTTGATGACAATGTTGTGATTGGTTTTGAGAGCCTGGATGGCATTGCGTTGTGAACGGGTGATGTTTTGCTCTACCTTGTGGGTACGGCTGATGAATCTGGCATTTATATATTTCCTGACAGTTTGAGCATAGCATCTCCAAATCCTGAAAATACTGAGAATCCATAACTCTTTGGGTAGAGAATCCCAAACATTTCACCATTCTTTAAGTGAGATATTTCTCATTATTTGAGCCCACAATGGCTAGTCTTTTGTCTTCAGACTACAGCCTTGTCTTCTAGATTCCCCAGTCTAGGCAAATTACCCTTGAACAATTTTATATGTTTCAATGAGAGTCTTGTTCCTTAACTCTAGGGCAGAAAGGTTTGTTCTAGTCAACCTTAGAGGACGATCCCCTCATCCCAAAAATCAGTCAAGTGAACCTTCTTTGCAATACCTCTGAAGCAAGGTTGCCCTTTGTCAGGCAGGAGACCGGGACATGTGCAGAATGATTCCACCTTCAGGGCTGTAGATAGAGATTAAGTGGGTTGGGATTTCAGAGTTGACCCAGGATAAGGAACTAAATGGCCTCATTCTTTGTTGTAGGTTCCTAGTGGCCTTGATTTTCCACTCAGGATTAGAATCCCTATTTCTGTTCCTCGTCAAACCAATTAATAGATACTTACCTTTAAATAAGTTCTCCATCACTGGCCAAGAGTCTTCTGTTCTGAAGCATCCGGGATGAATCCGGGAATCCAGAAATGGAGACCACCAGGAAACCACATAGCCCCTTTTCAGGAATAAGTTCTATACTCTATGATCTGTTCTGTAGCCACTTTGAAATCCACTGAGGAAGGTACATAATTACAATAAGAAAAGGTGGGAAAGGTGAGTAGGGTGGACAGGGAAGTGAATTGAACATAAAAGTGAGTTAGTTACATTTCAGTTATACAGGGTCATAGCAAAAGCACATCTCGCATACTGCGTGCAGTTTTGGTCTCTTTATTTAAGGAAGGATGTAAATGCACTGGAAGAGGACGTTTCATAGTTCGGTATCTGGAATGAGAGACCGTATAAATAAGAATTTGGGCTGACTTGTTTCCAATGAAGTTTAGAAGAATGAAGGGTGACTTGATTGAAGTGTACAAGATCCTGAACAGTCTCAGCAAAGTGATTGTGAAAAGGATGGTTGAGGGTGAGTCTAGAACTATGGGGCTGTTTAGAAATTAGGGATCACCCTTTCAGGAGAGAGATGAGGAGAATTTCTTCTCTCAGGGGGTTGTTCAACTCTGATAAAGGGCTTTTGCATGAAACGTCGATTCTCCTACTCCTCGGATGCTGCCTGACCTGCTGTGCTTTTCCAGCACCACTCTCATCTTAACTCAGTCTCAGAGGTCAGTGATGGAGGGTCATGGAATATTTTTAAGACAAAGACTCTGGTTCTAATAAAGAGTCATTGGATTCAAAACATTAACTCTGCTTTCTTCTCACGGAAGCCACCAGACCTGCTGAGTTTCTCGAACAATTTCTGTTTCAGTCAGATAGCATCTTGTTAGGCAGAGGAATCAAGGGTTGTCAGGGTAGAGTGCAATGTGGGAACTGACGCACAGACAAATCAACCTTATTGAACAGTGGGGCTGAATTGTCCACTTTTTCGGCTAATTCATACATTTATATGTTGACTCATACCCACCATTTACAGAACGCAGTGATCAATACATTGACACTTGTTCCATTGCTGGCATTTTCCCAATGGTTTTGCTTTAGATTTTCTTTTCCAAATTTGAATCTTCCTTTACACCTTGTTGTGAAGTTTGTTGCACTGCAGCCCAGCTTTGGGTGCCACATTTTAGTAAGGATGTGAAGGCTTTGGAGAGAGTATTTTCTTGAATTTGTTCAGCTGTTGCTGGACAGACCAGCACTAATGTTCACTGTCTAATTGTCCAGGAGAAGGTCATGGTGAGATTCCAGCTCAACACAGTGCATACTGCGGGATGATGAGACACCAACAAGCCAGGAAGGGATTCTAGTATTTTGACCCAGTGACAGTGAAGAAACAGCGATATAGTTCTAAGTCAGGACAATGTGTAGCCTAGAGGGGAACATGAAGATTATTTTGTTCCTGTGTATCTACTCTCCTTCCTTTACTAGGTGGCAAAGAGCACGAGTTTCGAAGGTGCTAGATTAGATTAGATTACCGACAGTATGGAAACAGGCCCTTTGGCCCAACAAGTCCACACTGACCCTCTGAAGAGCAACCCACCCCCACTGACTAATGCACTTGATAATATGGGCAATTTAGCAAGGCCAATTCACCCTAACCTGCACATCTGTGGATGATGGGAGGAAACTGGAGCACCCGGAGGAAACCCACGCAGATTTGGGGAGAATGTGCAAACTCCACACAGACAGTCACCCAAGGCTGGAATTGAATCTGGGTCCCTGGTGCTGTGAGGCAGCAGTGCTAACCACTGAGCCACCGTGCCACCATACATCTTATAAATGATGCATGCTTGCTCCACTATGCGCCAATGGTGGAAGGAGTGAATGTGGACTGTGATCAATGGGGTACCACCCCAATGACCTGCCTTATCCTGGGTGGTATCAAGCTTCTTGACCATTATCCATAGAATCATAGAATCCCTACAGTGTGGAAGCAGGCAGTTCAGCCCATCATGTCCACACCGACTCTCCGAAGGCCATCCCACCCATACTCACACTCCTACCCTGTCTTTGTAGCCCTGCATTTCCCATGGTTAACCCACCCAGCCTGCACATCCCTGGATACTATGGGCAATTTAGCATGGCCAATCCACCCTAACCTGTACATCTTGAGACTGTGGGAGGAAACTGGAAACCCCAGTGGAAATGTACATGGACACGGGGACAACATGCAAAATCCACACAGACAGTCACCCGAGGGTGGAATCAAACCCAGGTCCCTGGTGCTGTGAGGCAGCAGTAAGTTACCATGCCTTCCTGGAGCTATTGTCGGAGCAGCACTGATCCAGGCAAGTGCAGAATATTCCACCATGGTCCTGAATTTGCCTTGCAGATGGTGGACAGCTTTGTGGGGGTGGAGGGGTCAGGAGGCAGGTTGCTTACTGCAGAATTCCTAGCCTCTGACCTGCATTTGTAGCCACTGTGTTTATGTGGCTAACCCAGTTCAGTGTCTGGGTCAGAGGTAACCTCAGGATGCAGACAAGGTGTATGAGAACTGCTCTAGGAATGTGGAATTGCAATAATAAAGATAGCAAGGTCAAGCCGGAATTAAGAGGAAGTCTAATTGAAAATTCAAAACCATGAGCGATCTGGACAGAATAGAGGTGGTAAAAATGTCCCTACTCGTGAAGGATTGAGAATAAGAGGGCAGAGATTTAAAGGTTTAAAGAAGCAAACGCGACATAAGGAAATACCATTGTCACACAGCAACTGGTTTGGATTTGGAATGTCTGCTTGAGAGGCAGGCTCAGATGAGGTACTTAACAGTGGGCCCTGTAATTACTTTGGACAAAACAATGAGCAGGGTTACAGGGAGAAGGCAGGCAAATGGCAATTGGTGAGATACTTATTCAGAGAGCACATGCACAATGGGCCAAATAGCCTGCTGCTCTGTAACAATTCTCCAATACGGATAAAATTATAAAACATCAGTCAAATGGCTGAACACTATCGTGTTGGGGTAAAGTCTGTGTGTAGTGTCAAAGCTTTCTTGATGAAATGGAGTTGAGCTATATACTTTGTTCTAGTGTAGTGGGTGTATTAATATTCATCTGGTTCCAGTCTTGCTTGCTTTAGGAACGATTGACATTCAACACAGTTAGTGGAAGAATATTCTGTTCCTTGCTGATAAAAACAAGAAACCTTCCTCAAATCGCCCCTGTCTTTATTGTTCTACTTCTCCCAGTTTCAAATTTAATTTCATTCATTGAATGCCAGCCAGCTGTGAAATGGCATTAGATGTACTAAGAACATCATGCTGAAATCTAGATATAAGGTTCAGATACCTTGGGGGAATACTGTCGAACGTAGTAATTCCAGCATCTAATACAAGCCGTGGGTGAGCTTATATTAACTTTACAGGGTGTCTTAGCTGGAGCGCACTGTTGCCACGGTGATAGTTGTTTGATTTTTTTTAAGAAAAGCTATTGTAATAAATAAAGGCTGTTTGTTTATGAGCATTGGTATGTTTTGAGGAAACACATTGATAAATGTGTTTGTGTAAAATGTCCTGGCGTGTTACTTTTAATGTAATCGGCGTCCATTTAAAATAATCAAGTTAATGGGCAGGGTGACAATAGCATACAAACAACCCTTAATGGGACACATAAAACAATGCATCTCCAGATGCAATTAAGGTCCTGACAGAGTGTAACCATTGGGATCTCTGCTGATCATTTCACAAAGTAAGTATGTAAAATTCCTTCGCTGCAGCAAAGGTTAAATAGTAGCTCAGTGGATAGTATGATTACCCCATCAGACACTGACAATTCTTAAGTTCAGTTCGTCCTCCAGAGATCGAAGTGGAAAACCTAAACCGACATTTTCCTTGCAGTACTGAGAGACTGCAGCCCAGTTGGAGGTGCTGTCCTTCTCAATAAAATCTCAGATAACATTAACAATCCCAAAGTGCTGTTTCGAGCAGAAGCAAGGGACATCTCGCTAGTGTTTCGGGCTGTGCTCGTGCCTCAATCAGTATCAATAAAGTAGAATATCTGGTCATTTGTTGTCTGTGCGAGATTGCTATGCAGTAACATTTCCTATATTAGAGCAGTTTGACAAGTTCTTGTTTAGCTGTAATGCACTAAGATTATGAATTGAATTGAATTGAATTTATTGTCATGTGTACTGAGGCACAGTGAAAAGCTTTGTCTTGTGAGCAATGCAGACAGATCACAGAGTTGAATAGAATAGATAAGTAAATAATAGGCAAACAGCGGCAAAAACAAAAACACAGGTACAGGCGAATGTTAAGAGTTTTGAGTCTATTCAGTATTCTAACAACAGTGGGGTAGAAACTGTTTCAAAACCAGCTGGTGCATGTGGTCAGGCTTCTGGACCTTCTTCTCGATGGTACAGGTTGTAGAAAACATTACTAGGGTGGGATGGATCTTTGAGAATGCTGATGGCCTTTCCTTGACAGCGGGCCTGGTAGATGGATTCTATAGATGGGAGGTTGGCCTTTGTGATTGTCTGGGCTGAATTCACCACTCTCTGTAAACATCTCAGATCTTGAATGGTGCAGTTGCCATACCAGGTAGTGATACATCCAGACAGAATGCTCTTGATGGCTCACCTATAAAAGTTGGCAAGGGTATTCGACGTCATGCCAAATTTTCTCAGCTGCCTGAGGAAGAAAATATATTATTAGGCCTTTGTAACCAGTGCGTCCACATGAAGAGTCCAAGAAAGCTTGTTGTTGATGACCACTCCCAGGAGCTTGACACTCTCCACTCATTCCGCCTTGGTGCTGTTAATGTGTAGAGGGGCATGAGTAACATTCCGCCAAAAGTCAATAATGAGTTCCTTGGTTTTGCTGGCATTGAGAGCTAGGTTGTTCTCAGTGCACCATTTTCCAGGTCTTCCACCTCCTGTCTGTAGTCTGTTTCATCACCATTTGAGATTTGACTGACTATGGTGGTGTTATCAGCAAACTTGTAAATGGTATTTGGCGATGCAGTCATGGGTATACAGTGAGTACAGCAGGGGGCTGAATACACACCCCTGGGCGGCTCCAGTGTTGAGTATTAGTGAGGATGAAATATTATCCCCAATCTTCACTGATTGTGGCCTTTGGGTCAGGAAACTAAGGATCCAGTTGCAAAGAGTGGGACTTAGTCCAAGATCAGTCTCTTTAGTAATCAGTCTCGAGGGGATAACAGTGTTGAAGGCTGAACTGTAGTCAATGAGTAGGATTCTTACATAGCTGTTCTTGGTGTCAAGATGTCCTGGGAAGGAGTGAAGGGAGAGGCACAATAGAAATACTGTGAATCTGTGAGACGTGATGACATAGTGATACTGTCACTGGACTAGTAATCCATAAACCCTGGTTAATGTTCTGGGGTCATAGGTTCACATCCTTCCAATAACAGATGATGAAATTTGAATCAATAAAAAGTTAGCCTTATGGTGACCATGTGACAATTGTTGGAAAAACCCGTCTGGGTCACTAATGCCCCTTCAGGGAAGGCAATCTACCATCCTGACCTGGTCTGGCCTACTTGTGACTCCAGACCCACAGCAATATGTTGACTCTGAAATGCAATTAGGAATGGGTAATAAATGCTGACCCAGCCAGTCACACCCATGTTCTACAAGCAAACTTTTAAAACAGTCTTTCATTTTTGGGCTGGATTCCACAATTTGATTAGGCTGGCATGGAGGAGATGAAAGGTCAGTGAGGCAATCTATAAAGAGGTCTTTCTAATGACATAGAACACAGGGGAACATTTCCTTACTTTAACCCCTCCAGAAACCTCCAGCAGATGTGTGGATGTAAATGTTTAAATTTATCACTTTGATCCCACCAACATATTCCCAATTTGTGTCATGTGCAGTCTGATCACCCCAAAGTAGAGGAAGCTGTTCTACTCTCTCATTAGAAAGAAAGACAACTGAGGGTGGTTTAACCTGAGGGTCACTGCGCCTCAGGTGAGGGGAGAGGTTGAGAAGGAGAGTCCTTCATGGTATCCTCAGCTGGTGTAGGAATTGAACCCATGCCGTCACACAGCATAGCCATCCAGTCAAGTGAGCTAACCAACCACGTGCATGAAGATGGTTAGTCTGACCTGCAAGTTACATTGGTTTTGAAGATTGAAATATGATTACAGTGAATGCCAAGGATATAGCAACCCCTGGTCTGTAACTGGGGAATGAGGAGAGTTTCTCTGGGTCTTTGCTCCATTTTGAAACTTCTGTCCCTGCAGCCCCAGGTGCAAAGGAATAATATTTGAACATTCCCATCATGCTTTCTGCATTCCTACCTCCTCATGTCTGGATCTTTCTCTCCCTCACTGTTTATCTCCCCCACCACCACAATCAACTGAACCAAGGGACTCTCAAAATAATCCTGCTTTTCCTCGTTATGCCTGACTCCCACAACCTTCTCTCCCCCACTCAATCAATGTCACTCACCTTATTGGGAGCGGGAATTCCAGAATTATGGTGGGGCCTGCTCAAGGAGGCCTGGCCTCTCCATTGCAAATTCTCCAAGATTGTCCTTGAGACTCTTGACATTTGAGATTAATCTCCAGGACACACCATGAACAATGACCATAAAGACATCACTGGAATATTTAAAGAACATTTCCATATTTTTTGTTTCTGGTTGTCAGTTGGAAACATGCTAAAGAAGAAAGTTCCAATTTGTTTTTAGTTAATAGGATATGGGCCTCATTGACAAGACCAGCATTTGTTGCCCATGCCTAATTGCCCAGACCATAGAACATCGAATATTACAAGTTAAGAGTTAACCCATTATTGTGGGTCTGGAGTTACATGTACAGTCAGTTCTTCAATAACATGATTATTGCAATCTTGTGGCATCCCCAATTTGTCAATCACATTACAGCGAATTCGCATTGAGAAAACGTGCATTATAGAAGAACAACCTATAGACCAGACCAGTTAATTCTGGCAAATTTCCTTCCCTAAAGAATGTCAGTGAACCAGATGGGCTTTTGCAACAAGCGACATGGTCACCATTAAGCTAGTTTTTTTGTCCCAAGATTTAAGAATTCAAATCTTAACCATCTGCCATTGGGGGATTCAAACCCATCTCACTTTCTGGATTATTAGTCAAGTGACACGACCACTACTTCACCAGCTTGCCTGAAATCAAGTAATGAAGAGTCTTTTCACTTTTTAATTGGTTGTGAATGGTGAAATAATCAGACCATTGATATATGGGACAACCAATGACGAGAGTGCAGGCCAGGGCATCAATTCATGAAACCTCAAGGAATCAAGATTTTTGGAAGTAGGGCATAGAATTGGAGTTGATGTAGAACATCAAATGTGATCTTGTTTGCTGGGAAAGCAGACCAAAGGACTGAATGCTCCCATTTCTTAGGGTCTTCCCTTATTACATTGAGCAGAGTTGGCAATCTTATCTGTGTTTTGATGTATGAAGAAAGACTAAATCAGTTGGGACAATACTCAGTAGAGTTTAGAAGAATTAGGGAGAATCTCATAGAAACCTTTAAAATTCTGACAGGACTACGCAGGGTAAACACAGGAAGGATGGTTTCAATGACAAGGGAATCCTGCACCAGGGATCACAGTCTAGGGACAGACCATACAGGGCTGAGATAAGGAGAAATTTCTTCACCCAGAGAGTGGAATTCCCCGCCACAGGGCATAGTTGAGGCCAAAACATTGAATGCTTTCAAGATAGAATTAGATATAATTCTGAAGGCGAAAAGGATAAAAGGATAGAGGGAGAAAAAAGACAAAGGACACGAGTTGCATGATCAGCCATGATCATATTGAATGGTAGAACAATGGTATTGAAGGGCCGAATGGCCTACTCCTGCTCCTATTTTCTATGTTTCTGCCACACTCCTACCAGAGTCATAGCAGGACTCTAGCCCTGGGGCAATTCATATCCACTTTGCTTGTAAAAATAATTAGTTTTGATTTTGAAGGTTAGATGGTGCAGTTCATTGATCAAAGAGATAACAAGATGACTTTACCATCACATTACATCCATTCGCTTGTGAGGCGTATGTAGCTGGAGAGTTTCCCCAGCCCAAAAGTATTCCACTCTCCTACTGCACCCAGGGTTGCATGGGATTTCCACCAGAAACTGATCTAAGGACAGGGGAAGAGAGGGTGGCAATAGGGAGAGGCATTCCCACCCTCCATACCACCACTCCCCCCAGCCTAAGCACCGATACCTCCAAAACCTGGAATATGTCAGTGAGAGGCGCAGAATGGCTAACGCATTTCAAGTATCAGTGAAGATACCAGTACCTGAGTACCAGTCTCAGCAAGTGTGGGAGCCCGCCCAGATTGAACCCACCCACCCCGATTTGGGGTGACACACATCATTGGATTTTGACTTCTAACCAAAGGAACTTGATTGGATCACTATGAATAGGTGCCTGGAAGTTGCCTTCAGAAAGGGTCCACCATGTCTGGTGAGTGCCATGATGACATTCTTGTCTCCATCTGTCATTTGAACTACAACTAACAACATCACCAGGTATCTCCATGATGTACTGTACAGTGCTTCTCAGACAGCTGCTCTCACTGCATCCTGAGATTCACACTGAGTGCCATGCATTGCCATATCTAGGTACACACTCTCGATCTCTCCATCTGCACTGCCTCATATTGGCTCAGAGATGCCCTGCACCCAGGGCACCTCCAGCTCATTCAATGTTCCAGCAAGAAACCTTTTCTTTTCCTTTCAGGCATTCAGGAACATAAATGCAACAACTGTAGAGATACCCACGCCCCTCTGGAACTCCCTCCCCTTCCCTCCGAGTCTATCCTCTCTCGTAACCCCACATCCTGTCATGGATTTACTATCCCTTCTGACCTTCTACTCTTGATGCTGAACGTTATGCACTCAACAAAAGGTTCAGTTTTATCCCTTTGTGCCCCTACCTTAACGAATTTCTGGCATGACATGACATTGAATGTTTCTTCCATCACCTCCAAATCTGTGCCCATTTCTTGAACAAAGAGTCCTCTCCCCATCCCACAGATGCCTTCATCTGCCTCCAACACTCTCTTTCCATCTGGACCTCTCCTTCCGGCCTTTCACCTGTACTCGATCTGTTCTTTGAGAAATGTTAACATAACATTGGTTGTCGTAATTTCTCTGCCCCTCCCCCTTGCCCATTCAAACTTATCTCCCTCTGAACTGACTGCACTCTGCACTGCAGATCCAACCCTGGCTCTGTCATCAAGCCTGCGATAAGGATGGTGCTGTTGTTGCCTGAAGGACTGACCTCTACAACACAAAGGTCAAGCTACTGGCTCTCAGACACCTCCTCCCACCTCCCCTCTCAGTCCGTGAACCCCATGAGGGTCACTGGACCCCAAACATTAACTCTGCTTTCTCTCCACAGATGATGCCAGACCTGCTGTGTTTCCCCAGCAATTTCTGCTTTTGTTTCACCATCCGGTTGCTTATTTATTTGCCGCTGGTGGGATATTGCTGTGCACAGGTGGGCTGATGTGTTGCCGGCATCACAACATTGATGACACTTGCGGCTGGTCGTGGACACCTGCCTTTGACATCGTTTAACAAGGTCAAAGGTGAAGTCCATCACCGCACATACACAGACTGTGCAGCTGATGATTCCGCGACTGCAGTGACCAAGGGTTTTTTTTTTCCCCGAAGCTCACGACAAACAAGTTTGCGTAAAAAGAAAGAAAACAAATCCTGTTAATTAGAATCCAATACGAGACCTTGGAAATACATGGAGCAGGCTGAGGGCAAGGCTGAGGAAGTGTTGCGTTGTCAGGGATGCCATCTTTCAGAATGAGGCATTAAACCAAAACTCCATCTCCCCTCTCAACTGCTTATAAAAGGTCCCGTGGCACAATTCTGAAAAAGAATGGAAAGTTCTCCCTGGTGCCCTGATTATAAAAGTACCCTTCATTCACCACCAGCGCTGATAATGTGTTGCTGGGAAAGCGCAGCAGGTCAGGCAGCATCCAAGGAGCAGGAGAATCGACGTTTCGGGCATGAGCTCCTGCTCCTTGGATGCTGCTTGACCTGCTGCGCTTTCCCAGCAACACATTGTCAGCTCTGATCTACAGCATCTGCAGTCCGCACTTCCGCCTTCCTTCACAACCACTCAAGCAGTTGTTCGGTCACTCAGCACATTGTTGGTTGTAGAACTGCTGATAAATTGGTTTCCTTAACAATAACTACTTAACTGATAAATGTGCTTTGGAACCTTGTCCTGAGGTGGCAGTGCTATATAAGTCAAAGTCCTTCTTTCCTTGAATAATCCCAGCATTTTATATCTTCCAGTCCTGTGCCTACCATCAAATGGAAGAAACTTGATGGGTCCCTGCCTTCCAAGATCTTGGAATCCATCAACAAGCCCATCCTACATATTCCCGATGTACAGTTTGAAGATGAAGGCGTGTATGAGTGTGAGGCAGAAAACTCCAGAGGAAAAGACTCAACTCAGGGCCGGATCATCATTCACGGTGAGAAGAGAAATCCAGAGTCTCACGTTGCGTTATACAAGAGAATCTCATTTAAGGCACAGTTTTAACCCTGTGCCGGTGGAGGGAGTTTGAGTGTCCGCGAGACATTCCCATCAGAACATTATCCTACAGTGTCAGAAATGCAACACACTTCAGGATAAAGGTGAATATTTAGAATAAGACATTTTTACTGTGGGCAAGAGTATAATGGGTTGTAGAAACAAAGGGAGATTTAGAGTTGACCGTCATGCTTGGATTGAATGATAGAACAGGCTGGAGGGGCTGAATGTCCTCTTTCTAAGACTAAGCTGTTGTTTTGTGGACTGGTTACAAATATACAATCACACAGCAGCAGAATAAGGCCCCTCATTCAAAACGGTCATGACCAATTTTATTCTGGCCTGAACTCTTCATTCTTGTTGACCCCTGATAACCTTTGTCTCCCTGTATGAAAGTCAGCAAATTGGCAATCTCTTCTTTCCCCGTGGATATCAAATCAACCACAGAGGGCCCAACTTTAACTCCCACGCAGAAGAATTGTTTGGTATGGGCTATTAATCATGCAGAGTTATAGTGGGAAGGCTTGGCCAATTTTAATCATCATAAAAGTATATCTTTTAGCTGGATCTTACCCCTGCCAAATTGATCATTGTTTTGACACATTTTCTCAGTAAAGCGGCTGTTTTCTTTAACCAAGTGTTGTCCGTTGCCCTCCTGGATTAACACCAATGAACATGAAGGACCTGAACTGAAGGGAATTCATATTTGCCAGGAATTGGTGTTGGAGAGACTGTTAGGTCTGAAGGTTGATAAGTCCCCGGGGCCTGATGGTCTACATCCCAGGGTACTGAAGGAGGTGGCTCGGGAAATCGTGGATGCATTGGTGATTATTTTCCAGAGTTTGATAGATTCTGGATCAGTTCCTACGGATTGGAGGATGGCTAATGTTGTACCACTTTTTAAGAAAGGTGGGAGAGAGAAAGCAGGAAATTATAGACCAGTTAGTCTGACCTCAGTGGTGGGAAAGATGCTGGAGTCTATTATAAAGGATGAAATTACGACACATCTGGATAGGTCAGAGGCAGCATGGATTTATGAAGGGGAAATCATGCTTGACTAATCCTCTGGAATTTTTTGAGGATGTAACTCTGAAGATGGACGAGGGTGATCCAGTAGATGTAGTGTACCTGGACTTTCAGAAAGCTTTTGATAAAGTCCCACATAGGAGTTTAGTGAGAAAAATTAGGGCGCATGGTATTGGGGGCAAAGTACTAACTTGGATTGAAAGTTGGTTGGCTGATAGGAAACAAAGAGTAGTGATAAACGACTCCATTTCGGAATGGCAGGCAGTGACCAGTGGGGTACCGCAGGGATCAGTACTGGGACCGCAGCGTTTTACAATATATATTAATGATATAGAAGATGGTACCAGCAATAACATTAGCAAATTTGCTGATGATTACTAAGCTGGGTGGCAGGGTGAAATGTGATGAGGATGTTAGGAGATTACAAGGTGACCTGGACAAGTTAGGTGAGTGGTCAGATGCATGGCAGATGCAGTTTAATGTGGATAAATGTATGGTTATCCACTTTGGTGGCAAGAACAGGAAGGCAGATTACTACCTAAATGGAATCAATTTAGATAAAGGAGCAGTACAGAGAGATCTGGGTGTTCTTGTACACCAGTCAATGAAGGTAAGCATGCAGGTACAGCAGGTAGTGAAGAAGGCTAATAGCATGCTGGCCTTCATAACAACAGGGATTGAGTATAGAAGCAAAGAGGTGCTTCTGCAGCTGTACAGGGCCCTGGTGAGACCACACCTGGAGTATTGTGTGTAGTCCTGGTCTCCAAATTTGAGGAAAGACATTCTGGCTATTGAGGGAGTGCAGCGTAGGTTCACGAGGTCAATTCCTGGAATGGCGGGATTACCTTACACTGAAAGACTGGAGTGACTGGGCTTGTATACCCTTGAGTTTAGAAGACTGAGAGGAGATCTGATTGAGACATATAAGATTATTAAAGGATTGGACACTCTGGAGGCAGGAAACATGTTTCCGCTGATGGGTGAGTCCCGAACCAGAGGACACAGCTTAAAAATACGGGGTAGACCATTTAGGACAGAGATGAGGAGAAACGTCTTCACCCAGAGAGTGGTGGCTGTGTGGAATGCTCTGCCCCAGAGGGCTGTGGAGGCCCAGTCTCTGGATTCATTTAAGAAAGAGTTGGATGGAGCTCTCAAGGATTGTGGAATCAAGGGTTATGGAGATAAGGCAGGAACAGGATACTGATTAAGGATGATCATATTGAATGGTGGTGCAGGCTCGAAGGGCAGAATGGCCTATTCCTGCACCTATTGTCTATCTATCTATCTATCTATTGTCTATCCTGACACTGCAATCAATTTCTTTATTTACCACTTAGTCAATTTAACACTGTAGCATCAAGTTGCATCAGATTAGAAACAAAGCTGCCGCAGACTCACTGCTGAGACTTAGGTATGGCCCATACTGGTGAGGGAGAGCTGGCCGGGCTCAGCTGGGTCTGTCCTCCCTCTCTGAGCTCAGACTCCTGTTTCTGTGATGGTTGTTCCTGGGTTACACTCCCAATGTCTTCATAGCACTATTTTTGTTTTTTTTTCTTGAAAGCTCCAGGAAGTTCAATTCCTGCCCAGGACTCACATCATCCACTCAAGGGTCAGATAGACAAGACATTGTTTCACTGTTCCCTGTCTTCTGTCTTTAATTCAGTAACTTTGATAAGCACAAAGATGGAGAAGCTATAAAGCAGCCATTATCAACAGATTCCTATTTGATCAGCAGTGTCTGGCTCTACCTTGCACAGGAAGCTACTGTCTCTATGAAGTTGACCACTTTTCCCATCATCCTTAGCTGTTAACCATTCTGGCACAGTGTCGGAATTAAGATGCAGCCAAACAGCTACACACACTTGGCAGGTTTTATTTGAGCTGGTGCTGCACTGCTAACATGTTCAGTTAACATGTCTCTGTGTTAAAATAACAACTGGGTTAAGATGGTGCACAGGGGAATGTTAAGCCAAAAGTTGGGAAAGATTAGCTTCTGAAGTCCTGAGTGAGTGTAGCCATGGGGACCCTTTTTGACAATTAAACCGTTGCTAACTTTAATATTATTTCTGTGGGCCTCAGGTTTAAAGATTACTTCCTACCAGTGACAATGAGAAAATATTGAGCTCAACGATGTTTATTGGGAAGGTGGAATTACAACAAAATATAATCAGACCAGAGGTTGGTCCCAGTTGGCATTCATTCATGCTCTTAGCTGAAAAGAAAGGTATTGCTGAAGATTTTTTGGGACTCACCAGAACAAATGTAAGAATGCCAAATTTTAAACTATCACAACAATTAATCCTACAAGAGAAAAACATGCTAATTAGCTGGGAAATCAACTCTGGCAGAAATGTTACCATGGAGTAAACAACACCAAACTATAGGTCCCCTGAACCTCTGAGTAATTCAATGAAGCTCCAAGGTTTAAACATATTCATTCTGAAGAAGGGTCACTGAACCCAAAATATTAACTCTACTTTTTCTCCACAGATGCTGCCAGATCTGCTGAGTTTTTCCAAAAAATTCTGTTTTTGTTTCTGCTTTCGCACATTTCTTTTTAAATGGTTTTGTCTTGTTTGCCGAGAAGCAGGTCCCTACTCATGGATGTACATCGTTTAACAAGTTATTTAGTTCTCTTTTATGTATATTAAGGTAACTCCACTGTTGCCCTGAGTAGACCATTCAGTTCATCAAATTTACTGCCATTCAATATGATCATGTTGATTAAAGTTTTCAATGCCTTTTACCCACCTCATCCCTTGAGGTATGTTCAGCTGTGAGCAGGCAGTAGATAGAGGTCACTCACCTGTCGCAAGAGATCAAGGTGGAACTCAAAAGGAGTCCATTGCTGTATAGTGCTTAGCTAAGATCTGACAGCCTGGGACTTCCTGGCTACAAATGGTTTATGTTTCAAGTAAAACAAAAAAAAGGATCTGGATTGTACAGGCTGTAGTGGCACATGTGCCAGTGCTGTCATTTTCTGGCACCTCAACCACAACAGAGCCACATTCAGCTTCAGTACCCTGTGTACTGTCAGGACCAGCTCTTCTACATGGTCTGAATTATCGATCCCAAAGTTGGCAGCTCTCTGCTTCTGAGGCCTGAAATAAAGCAGGAAATCAATAACGTTGCTGAATTCTGTCAGTCCATATAGTTAACTCCACAATATTGATCACCTCTTAGACATCCAGACAGCCAATCACTTTAACTTAAACTGATCACTGATGTCAATCCACTTTGAGCACTTTTCTCCCTTTTGGCAGTTTCCATCCCAGCTCACTCCCTGTAACTCCTCCCTTCTGTATCTTCCAGTGTACAGTTGTACCATCTCTCTGTTAAGCTCCAACCAGTTACCTATGTGATAATGAGGGGGAGATAGTGGTGTTCAGGCAATCACACTGAATTAGTAATCCAGAGGTCAAAGGTTACTGCCTTTGGGACATGCATTGCAAGTCCCACTGCCAGCAGGGAGACACTAAGTATCTGAAATACAAAGTTAGTCTCATTAAATGGTGATTATGATGGTGATTGTTCTAAAAATAAAATCTGGCTCACTCATACCCTCAAAAGAAGGAGATATCTCATCCTCACCTGGCCTGGTCTTTCTGTAACTCCAGAAGCACAGCAATGTGGCTGACTCTGAGCTGACCTCTGAAATGGCTCAAACCTGCTCCACCATTGCATAAACACGCATAAGGCCAGATAATGTAGGAGCAAAAGTAGGCCATTCTGCCCATCAAGTGTGCCCTGCCCAGCTGACCTGTTAAGTCTTAACTCCACTTCTCCCCATGACCCTTGATTGTTATACCCATTAAAAAACCTCCCTCAGCCTTGAATATATCTGATGACCCAGCTTCTGTGGTAAAGACTCCACTGGTTCACAATTCTCAGAGAGAAGAAGTTCCTCCTCACCTCTGTCTTAAATGTGTGACCTTTTACTCTGAGATGATGCCTTCTGGTCCTAGACTCTCGAATCTGCATCTACATCTACATTCACTCCATCTACATTGACTACATCTACATAGACTCCATCTACATGGACTCCATCTATATTGAGGTAAAAACAATGACTGCAGATGCTGGAAACCAGATTCTGGATTAGTGGTGCTGGAAGAGCACAGCAGTTCAGGCAGCATCCAAGGAGCTTCGAAATCGATGTTTCGGGCAAAAGCCCTTCATCATCTATATTGAGTCCATCGACATTGACTCCATCTACACCTCTCAGAAAGGCAGCCAACATCATCAAAGACCCCTCCCACCCCAGTTACAATCTCTTCCCTCAGGTAGAAGATAAACACACATACCAAAAGGTTTAAGAACAGCTTCTTGCTTGCTATTATTAGACTGCTGAATGAACCTCTCAAATTTCAAACCTAATGTTGTTCTTGCTGTTTGTGCACCTTCTTTGTAGCCATAACTTTGTATTCCTTACTCTGTTTAATCACCCAATGATCTTTGTATGGTATGAGCTGCCTGTACTGGGCGCAAAACAAAACTTTTCACTGTATCTTGTACATGCGACAATAATAAATCAAATCAAAGACAACCTCTCTGCACCTAACCTGTCAAGCCACTAAGAATCTGATATGTTTCAATAAGGTTGTGGGTGGCTGAGTGATTGGTTGGTGTCTGTGCTGTGCAGTCCTATGGTCGTTTATGTCCCTTCACTCTGTAACTTCCTTTATTTTTCTCCAGCACAACCAGAGTGGCTTCAGATTATCAGTGACACAGAGGCTGACGTCGGCGCTGATCTGGATTGGAAATGTGCAGCAGCTGGGAAACCTCGGCCAACGTGCAGGTGGCTGAGAAACGGTCAGCTGCTAACCTCGAAGGTGTGGATGAAATACAAGGCAGCATTTTCTTGTGCATGCAAACACTGAGTCTGGAGAATGGCAAATGTGCTGAAAGTTCATGGGAGACAGGGAAGTGAACTTTGATAAACTGTTTATTCCACTGACTGTTGGGTTTCTTGACAAAATGGTATTTAAATATCTCTTCCTCTGATTCTCATCCCTCCTCACCCTGGAGGGGCTCATCTGGTTGGCAAGGTGGATCAGTGGTCAGTGTTGCTGCCTCACAGCACCAGGGACCTGGGTTAAATTCCAGCCTCGGGCGACTGTCTTTGTCAACGTTGTACGGTCTCCCTGTGTCTGCGTGGGTTTCCTCCAGGTGCTCTGGTTTCTTCCCACAGTAAAAAGATGTGCAGATTAGGTGAATTGGCCATGCTGAATGATGGGTTACAGGGATGGGATGGATCTGGGTGGGATGCCCTTCAGAGGGTCGGTGCAGACTTGATGGGCTGAATGACCTCTACCTGCACAGCAGGGGCTCTTGACATTTATTAATTCTCAGGATGTGGGATGTAGGTATCACTGGCAAGATTGTTATGTATTGATTATCTATAGTTGCCCTTGAGAAGGGGATGATGGGGTTTCACATAGGACTGCTACTACCAAGGGGGTCAAGGTGTTAAGTAGGAAATCCACATTCCAGGAGCACATAGACAGGGGACTGTAGCCTGTAATGCGATGCTGAACTAATCCACACACTGCCAAGACTTAATATGATTCAGCACACAGCCTGCATCCTGGCTCCCTTGCATGGATTAGATTTGAACCTTTGATCTTATCACACTGTTGTAATTCAGCTGATGTTGATAGTAGACCGATCCCAGAGGGAAACTTGGCCTGTTAGATCCCCATACTGCCTTTATTTTAGATCGTGGAGGCCAGTTACTGAACACATTCACAAGAGGTTGCCAATGTACTTTTAACATAAAAGAACAAAGTGTTTATTGAACATGGGAAAAATAACATGAATGATATTACACTAGACAAAAAGGATGGAAAGACTTCATTACAAATTTCAAATTCTTAATATTCCTTTTATTCCAGTATTATCCTTAGAACAACCTAAATCAAAGATTCACTATTATCTCCAAAGTAAAACCTCTCATTCAGGCTGGCACAGTAGCAACCAGTTCCCTTTGGACAAATTTCTGTGCAATCACAAGATGCCATTTTCTTCAACTGTTATTTATAGTGATGTAATGAGGTCAGCCAGATGGACCTCATAGAATATGAGTTCCATGACTGGGGCTGTTAAGCTGGTCCAATAAGGGAGCCCTGGCTGACAGCTATAAACAGGGGTGTCAGAGGTTCTGTCCTGAGAGCAGGTTCTGAGGGAGCCAGACCAGTGTAAATAAAGGGTGATGGGATACCGGTCTCTGTAGAGTTATTTCAGTATCTCTCCCTCAGCTACCTAAAACAAACTGAAAAACAAACTCACTATCACTTTAACCTCAAAACAGACATGTTCCTAAACTCAATTTCCAGCAATTTTCTCCAGAATTCTTACTCAAGAGTGCAACACTTCAGCCTGTGATTTGGGCCACACACCCATATACAGACTGACTGGCTTTCTGGATTGTTTTGCCTCTCGGTATTACCGGATCCCTGTCACCAGACTGCAACGTGATTGTTTTTATCATCTGCCTTCTTTTCAATGCACTGAACTGTTAAACCCCATCTTCACTTCACGGGTGTTAAAACCTCATCAAAATGCACTTAAACAAACTCCAGAGTCCTTGTCACCAAGACCCCAGCTCTCAAACGATACTTTAACACCCACTAACCATGTCTTCCTCTTCTTAACACAAAACAAACATGATTTAATTTAAATTAAAGTTGGCCTCAATGACATAACCTTCCAGGAAGGGTGGCTTCAACAATCGACCTCGTATTATCAGTTGGGGGGACAAGTACTGGGTTGGGCAGTTGTCGGCTGTTCAACCTGGTGACCTTTCTTTGTCTCTGAGCCTTGACCATAATGAATCACCTGCTATTTGACAAGTGTGGGCATCACATTAGCATTGCAGGTTATCCAATGATTGCAAGGATCACTGGGAAATAATGACAGGCAATGAGGGAAAAATGGTGTTGGATGTGAGGAAAGTCATGGAGGATGATGGGTATTATTTCACAAGTCTTTCAAATGGTCATGTTCCCTGCTGTCTGATGCTAAGAGAGACTGATTAAGGAGGCTAGAAGACATGATACAGTATAGAATCATAGAATACTGGATTAGTGGTGCTGGAAGAGCACAGCAGTTCAGGCAGCATCCAACGAGCAGCGAAATCAACGTTTCGGGCAAAAGCCCTTCATCAGGAATAAAGGCAGTGAGCCTGAAGCGTGGAGAGATAAGCTAGAGGAGGGTGGGGGTGGGGAGAGAGTAGCATAGAGTACAATGGGTGAGTGGGGGAGGAGATGAAGGTGATAGGTCAAGGAGGAGAGGGTGGAGTGGATAGGTGGAAAAGAAGATAGGCAGGTCGGACAAGTCAAGGAGACAGTAACTGAGCTGCAAGTTTGAAACTAGGATGAGGTGGGGGAAGGGGAAATGAGGAAGCTGTTGAAGTCCACATTGATGCCCTGGGGTTGAAGTGTTCCGAGGCGGAAGATGAGGCGTTCTTCCTCCAGGCGTCTGGTGGTGAGGGAGCAGCGGTGAAGGAGGCCCAGGACCTCCATGTCCTCGGCAGAGTGGGAGGGGGAGTTGAAATGTTGGGCCACGGGGCGGTTTGGTTGATTGGTGCGGGTGTCTCGGAGATGTTCCCTAAAGCGCTCTGCTAGGAAGTGCCCAGTCTCCCCAATGTAGAGGAGACCACATCGGGAGCAACGGATACAATAAATGATATTGGTGGATGTGCAGGTGAAACTTTGATGGATGTGGAAGGCTCCTTTAGGGCCTTGGATAGAGGTGAGGGAGGAGGTGTGGGCACAGGTTTTACAGTTCCTGCGGTGGCAGGGGAAAGTGCCAGAATGGGAGGGTGGGTCGTAGGGGGGTGTGGACCTGACCAGGTAGTCACGGAGGGAACGGTCTTTGCGGAAGGCGGAAAGGGGTGGGGAGGGAAATATATCCCTGGTGGTGGGGTCTTTTTGGAGGTGGCGGAAATGTCGGCGGAGAATCATAGAATCCTTACAGTGTGGAAACAGGCCATTCAGCGCATTGAGCCCCATACTGACCCTCCAAAGAACATCACATCCACTTTTACCCTATCCCTGTAACCCTGCATTGCCCATGGCCAATCCACCTTAACCTGTATATCTCTGGACTGTGGGAGAAAACCAGAGGAAACTCACACAGATATGGGGAGAATGTGAAAACTCCACACAGATAGTCACTCAAGGGGGGCATCAAACCCAGGTGCCTAGTGCTGTGAAGTAGCAATGCTAACCACTGAGCTACCGTGTTACCCCCTCCCACATTGAACCAGAATGATCTCTTCCTGTCAAATGGAATGTTTCATGAGTTACTTAAAAGCTATTTTTAAATACTGGATCATAATATTTTATATTGAGTGGTCACTGGGCAATGGTTAATTTGAAGCACGTGTTTGAATTTGGTAGCTGTACCTGCACAGATTGGGTATGGGTTGCCTAACTGCCAAGTTGGCACGTTCTAACCTATTCCATGCCAAAGCACTCAGGTAACCCCTAAGGCCTTTCCAAACAAAGTTACCCCGACAGTCATTGGAATTAGAAAACCTGAATTAATTCTCACCTTCTGAAGCTAATGTGGCCAATTGCATAAGCCCTATTGAGTTGGAGGGAGGAATACTCTTCCTGAATCCATTGTGTTCCCCTCTACCCTTTAAGGCATTAACTTTGACTCTTTCAGAACCGCATTGTAGTCAACAATTGCGCGTTGCGAATTTTGAAACTCGTTAAGGATGACTCAGGAATGTACCAGTGTGTTGCCGAGAACAAACACGGGACCATTTATGCGAACGCAGAATTGAAGGTTCAAGGTTAGTTGAATATTGCTGGTAATAAAAACCTCTTCATCCCAGGCACTCTGAGCTGAGCAGAGAACTCAACATCATTGCACATGCTCATTGAGTAGAGAGTAGTCATGTTGCAGTCAAGAAAACACTAAAGTCATAGAGTCATACAGCACGGAAACAGACCCTTCGGACAAACGCCAGCCGTATTTCCAAACTAAACTAGTCCCACCTGCCTGCGCTTGGCCCATATCCCTCCACACATTTCCTATTCATGTACTTGTCCAATGTCTTTTAAATGGTGTAACTGTACCTCCATCCACCAATTTCTCTGGCAGTTTATTCCACACATGAACCACTCCCAAATTCATTACTCCCACTGAATGCACTTCCTAATATTTAACCACCTTTGCATGGGGCATTGCACCTTTGCTTTTACAAGCTTTGCCTCTTACTTGATGCCTGTAAAACAGCATCCCTTACTTGAAACCTGACCTGATTCCCATTGAGTCCACTGATGCGACAGTTCCTGGACGGCAGAGTAGAAGCTGTACAATGTGAGAGTGAGCAGCCAGCAGAGTGTGGGAATGATATCTACACTGTTGCTACTGGCTCTGATCTGCTTTGAATTATTCCTTTCAGTAACGTCCCGTCTTACATTCTCAGAATTGGCTCCAGATTTTCAATCGAAGCCAGTGAAGCGGCTAATTCCAGCGGCAAGGGGAGGGGAGGTCCTGATTGAGTGCAAACCCCGTGCAGCACCCCAACCGAACATCTTCTGGACAAAAGGGACCGAGATACTTTCCAACAGCACAAGGTCAGTGACGAAAACAACCTCATCAACAAGACATGCTGCAAGGCCACAGGAGTTGGGAAAGATTTCCACTGAGTTGAACTGAAGAGTCGAGATCATGTGCAGACCTTACCAATAGGGCAGAACATAGACCCTGTGCAGAACATCGACACTGTGTAGAACATAGACCCTGTTGGACTTTGGCTCAATCTACCAGCTTACTTTCCTCTATGTGTGAGCCGAGTCCTGCGTGTTCTTTCAATGAAGCAATAGGAGAAGATATTCGGTTTCACACTCTTAGTTTATTTTAGCAGTAAGTGGATAAAGTGTACAGAGCTCTGGGTCTAGGACTTCCCGTCCCTGACAAACAGCAAAGTGTGTCAGTTCACGAAGTCTGACCCCTATCCAGCCCCTGAGCCAGTCTTTTATACAGTACAAAACGTCATGCAATCACTGAGGTGGGATTGTCTTCTGATTGGCTGTTGATCTGACTCCATTCTTCACCTTCTCACATTCCCGGATGTCTGACCCCATGTGACCTCCTTCTGCCTGCAAAACAGTCTCCATGTGACCTCCTCTTGCGCGCGAAACAGTCTCCACTCATTCCGTATCTGTACGCACAGGGCAGTAACACCCTTGTTGTTTATCTCGTTCCCCCAACCGCAACCGTGGCCGCACCCTCCAAGCCATATACCTGCAACCTTGTGCAGAACATAGACCCTGTGCAGAACATAGACCCTGTGCAGAACATAGACCCTGTGCAGAACACACACCCTATGCAGAGCACACACCCTGTGCAGAACGTAGATCCTGTGCAGAACAGACACCCTGTGCAGAACACACACCCTGAGCAGAACACACACCCTGTGCAGAACAGGCATCCTGTGCAGAACAGACATCCTGTGCAGAACACAATGTGCAGAACACACACCCTGTGCAGAACTTAAATTGTGTGCAGAATGTAGACCCCGTGCAGAGTGTAGACCTTGTGCAGAACGTGGACTCCGTACAAAATCCCCGTACGGGGAAAGCATTAGAAGAAACCTTTATTTGGCGCGATTGGTCAGATAGGGGAGGTGGGGAATGGTCTTAGTCTAGTGGAATGCGATAACTAATATTCTCCATGATCTTGACCTCTGTCCTCAGCTTTCACTGGGTATGCCACTGGTTTAAATAAAATTGAGTTTATATCGAAGATTGCAGATGTTACCAAGTCTGAGCCACAGTGGGTAGTAACCAGTTACATACAGAAAGGCAGAGGCAGATTAAACAAATGGGGGAAAAGTTATACCAGAGCAATCCATGCTATCCCAGTAGGAGACCATTCAGCCCACCAGGTCTGTGCTGTTCACTAAGCTCCCATCCTTTCTCCCTGCTGCCTCACAATCTTTCTTTTCCTTTTCTGATTTATTTTTCTGCACATCACAGTTGTTAACAATCTGAAATGCACTGTGCAAGAGCGGTGAAAGCAGATTCAGTGATAACGTTGAACAGTGAACTGGAATTTTGTACCCATGAACTGGAAACATTTGCAGGATTATGGGGAGAGAGCAAGAGGAATACCTTCAAGGAGTTGGCACAGTTTTGATGGACCAAATGGCCTTTCTGATTGTACACTGAGAGGCTTTGAGAATTTTTTTCTATTCAGACTGTTGTTAGTGAATGCTGCCGTGGATATAAGATCAAGATGCATGGCATTATGGGTAAAGTATTAGCATGGATACAGGATTGGTTGTCTAACAGGAAGCTAAGAGTGCAGATAAATGGTTGGCAATCAGTAACTAGTGGTGCGCCTCAGGGATCAGTGTAGGGACGGCAATTATTCACAATTAACACAGATAATTTGGAGTTTGGGACCACGGGTACTGTGTGAAAGTTTGCAGATGATACTAAGATGAGTGGCAGAGCAAAGTGTGCAGAGCACTGTGAAACTTTGCAGAACATAGATACTTTTAATGAGTGGGCAAAGGTCTAGCAGATGGAATACAATGTTAATAAATATAAAGTCATTCATTTTGGTCGGAGTATTAGTAAATAAGATTATTACTTGAATGGTAAAAAGTTGCAGCAGGCTGCTATGCAGAGGGACCTGGGTATCCTTGTGCATGAATCACAGAGGGTTGGTCTGCAGGTACAACAAATAATTCAGAAGACAGATGGAATTTTGTCCTTCATTGCTAAAGGGATTGAGTGTAAAAGCAGGGAGGTTATGTTGCAGCTGTACAGGGTGCTAGTGAGGCCACACCTGGAGTACTATGGGCAGTTTTGGTCTCCTTACTTGAGAAAGGATGTACTGGCACTGGAGGGGGTACAGAGGAGGTTCACGAGGTTGATTCTGGAGTTGAGGCTGCTGGCTTATGAGGAGAGACTGAGTAGATTGGGATTATATTCATTGGAATTTAGAAGAATGAGGGGGGAACCTTACAGAAACGTATAAAATTATGAAGGGAATAGATAAGATAGAAGTAGAGAGGATGTTTCCACTGACAGGTGAAGCTAGGACAAGAGGGAACAGCCTCCAAATTAGGGGGAGCAGATTTAGGACTGAATTGAGAAGGAACTTCTTCACCCAGAGCATTGTGGATCTATGGAATTCCCTGCCCAGTGAAGCAGTTGACACTATTTCGGTAAACATTTTTAAAGCTAAGATAGTTTTTTTTGAACAATAAAGGAATTAAGGAATTCGGTGAGAGGGCGGGTAAGTGGAGCTGAGTTTACGAAAAGATCAGCCCTGACCTTATTGAATGGTGGAGCAGGCTCGATGGGCCAGATGGCCTACTCCTGCTCCTGGTACTTCATTCTTAGTTAGACATGGTCATTGAATCTATGAAAGGGTGTCACCTATTGGGCCTGCTGCTTGGATGCCCTTGATGAGATGGTGATGAGTCCTTTCCTTGAACTGCAGTGGTCTACGTGAATAAATACTTTGGTTCTGTTCCAATGGCGTGTTAGAAGTTTCAGGGGCACCATGTCGCTATGGGCCTGAAACTGGATAAGGAGAGCCGCAATCTTTCCCCAGAGAGAAGGTCAGGCAGGATTTCATGACAATCTAGTTGTTACACAGTCACCATTACCAACACTAGCTTTTAATTGAACATTTGATTGATTGGTTGTGTTTAAATTAACCAACTGAAATGGGAAGCGAGCTGACATCAGAAGCTCAGAACACTGGATTACCAATTCAGTAACTGAATCATACTGTGCTGAGGTCGTGGTGCACAGATTTACCAGCGATTAAATCTTCCTGATCTCAAAGAGATTAAACAATGTTGTGGAACATGTCCATCAAACAAGAAGCCAGAAGGTACACGTTCAAGGTCAGAGAGGTTCAAATGTACTTTTTAAATAAACTTAGTGTAAGCTGACAAATTTAAGTGATTTGTCAGAGGGATTGTAGCAGAAAATAGAATGATCAGTCTCCAATGGAGCAGAGGCAGTGAAAAGCAAACAGTGATATGTCTGTCTTTGCAGGGAATGGGAGGGGGATGAGGTTGGGGAAGGTTGCCTCAGCAGGAATATCTGACTGGCAAGCTTCACTTTAATGAGTGGGAACTGAGCGGGGGGGGGGGGGGGGGGGGAGTTGGGGGGGTGGGGTGTGGAATTGGCATGTAAACATGAATCCTAATCTCAAATACACACCACTGAGGTACAACAACCGAGTCCATGTGGCTAAGGTTGTGTTGGCATTATGGGTTTTCTACAGGAGAGAGGATGTACTCTGAGAGATTCTGAGTATGCTACAAGTTGGCGTTGAGTGAAGTAATGGTTCTGAGAGAGTTAATGTTGAAGTTACATTAAGCTCCAACCAGTCTGACTATGTCACTTAGCCTAGAGTTGGAAAAGAATCATAGAACCCCTCCAGTGCACGAAGAGACTATTTGGCCCATCTAGTCTGCACTGATCGTATGAAGAACATCCCACCCTATACCTGTAACTCCACATTTCCCAAAAGGCTAATCCACCTAACCTGCACATCTTTGGACTGTGGGTGGAAGCCAGAGCACCCGGCAGAAACACACGTAGACATGGGGAGAATGTGCAAACTCCACACAGATAGTTACCTGAAGGTGGGATCAAATCCAGCTTCCTGGCACTGTGAGGTAGCAGTACTAACCACTGAGCCAGCATGCCACCCAGTCCCTATGGAGACTGACATATCATCTCTGACACTTATTAGTCTTCAT
This sequence comes from Chiloscyllium punctatum, assembly GCF_047496795.1. Classification (NCBI taxonomy): domain Eukaryota; kingdom Metazoa; phylum Chordata; class Chondrichthyes; order Orectolobiformes; family Hemiscylliidae; genus Chiloscyllium; species Chiloscyllium punctatum. Next base: position 57,099,094 of record NC_092783.1, read on the forward strand.
GATTATACCTCGCCAGTCAACGTGACTTGTGGCTGTTGCTACTGTGCAATAAACCAAGTATCAGATAAGTCAAGAAGTTAAGAAGAACGAGGAGGGAACTGCTAAAATTCTAATAGACTCGACAGGATGAATGCAGAAACAATGTTCCCAATGACCAGAGAGTCCAGAAGCAGGGGGCCACAGTCTAAGCAGTACAGGGTAGGTCATTTATGGGAGAAATGTCTTCACTCAGACTGCAGTGAGCCTGTGGAATTCTCTATCTTCAACTTGTTACACCAACTTGTAGAACCTCTCAGACCACATTCTGACAAAATGAAAGCCGTTGAGGACAAAACGTTAAATGTTTTCAGGAAGAAGTTAGATCCATTGCTTAGATAGAAATTGACCAACAGGTATGGGGAGAAAGCAGGAACAGGGGATTGAGCTGGAAAATCAGTCACAATCATGTTGAAAAGCAGAGTAGGTTCAAAAGGACTGAATAGTCTACTCTTGCTGTTACTTTGTATGTTGCAAATGTCTTGGCTTATTAAGACTCAATCGTGGAGCTGATTAGATAGACTCCAGAACCCAGCATAGATTTCTACTCACTGCTTGTTTTTTGTTCCTGTTATATTGTCCCATCAGGGGCTATCTGGTTTGTTTATGGATTTAGTTTAAAGAATATAAAGGGAGATTGGTGTCAGCTTTCTAGCCCAAACAGAAGTCAGAAGTTGCTACCGCAACTAGAAAGCTCTATCTTTGGGGTCTCCTTAGCCCATGAACCACTCAATGATAATTTGACCGAATATCTGGTCCTGAGAGCATTTCTGATTGATAATTATGCTACTCCCATAAATCTCTGTTTTGTTCGAGCAGAACAACGGTATTTGCAAACGGCACCTTGAGAATTCGGAACATAAGCCGAATGGATGAAGGAAAATACACCTGTTTTGCAGAGAATTCCAAGGGAAAAGCAAACAGCACAGGCATCGTGTCAGTTCGAGGTCAGTCAATTTTTTCCAGTCACTAAATGAAACCCCAGAAAACCTCATTTCTCTTTCTGAATGTTTACACACATTCTGGAAATCTCTTCCCTCTCAATCTCCGTTTCATCCTTTTTGCATCCGCCTTTCTTGACTCATTCTTCTGTTGCTCCGATATTCTTACAGACGCCACAAAGATTACTCTTGCTCCATCCAACGCTGATATCAATCTTGGTGAAGATGTTGTGTTGCAGTGCCATGCAAGTCACGATCCCACCATGGACCTCACGTTCACCTGGTCAGTTAATGACTCGCCTATAGACTTTGACCTAATGGGGGAACACTTCCATCGTGTTTCAATGGTGAGTATGCTTTGAAATTCTTCCCTGGTTTCACTCGTCATTGTTAGTACAACTTCCTCCAACTCTGCGGCTGTCCTGGAAGTTTGCTTTCATCTGATTCTGGCATCTTGTCCAAGCCCCATTTTAGTCAGCCGTCCAAATGCAGCCTTGCCTTCAGCTGCAGCTGAGGCCCTAAACTCTGGAATTCCCTCCTTAACTCTTTCCATCTTTAGCTCCGCTTCCTGCTTCTTTAAGTCAGAGACAAAAAAAGGGGGCTGGAAGAACACAGCAAGCCAGGCAGCATCAGGAGGTGGGGAGATCGACGTTTCGGGTATAACCCTTCTTCAGGACTGGGCTGAATTACGGGAAGGATGTTGAAGCATTGGAAAGGGTGCAGAGTAGATTTACCAGGATGTTGCCTAGTATGGAGGGAAACTCTTATGAGGAAAGGCTGCAGGGGCTGGCTGTTTTTGTTAGAGAAAAGAAGGTTAAGAGGTGACTTAATTGACGCATATGGGCGGCATGTGGGCAGCATGGTGGCACAGTGGTTAGCACTGCTACCTCACAGTGCCAGAGACTCGGGTTCAATTCCCGCCTGTGTGGAGTTTGCACATTCTCCCCGTGTCTGCGTGGGTTTCCTCTGGGTGCTCCGGTTTCTTCCCACAGTCCAAAAATGTGCAAGTTAGGTGAATTGGCCATGCCAAATTGCCCATAGTGTTAGGTGAAGGGCTAAATGTAGGTCTGGGTGAGTTGCTCTTCCGAGGGTCGGTGTGGACTTGCTGGGCCGAAGGGCCTGTTTCCCACACTGTAAGTAATTTAATCATACAAGATGATCAGAGAATTAGATAGGGTGGACCGTGAGAGCATTTTTCCTCAGATAGTCATGGCTAGCACAAGGGGTCATAGCTTTGAATTGAAGGGTGATACTCACTAACTTTAAGGGCATTTAATAGTCATTGGATAAACATATGGATGATAGTAGAATAGTATAGGATAGATGGGCTTTAGATTGGCGCAACATCGAGGGCTGAAGGGCCTATACTGCACTGTAATGTTCTATGTTTTATGTTCTAAGTCAGCCTTTAAAATCTACCTCTGACTGAGCTTTTGATTACTTACTCTAATATCTCCTCATGTTCCTCAATGTCAAATGATAATTGGCAATGCTCATGTGAAGCAACTTGGGATAGTTGTTGCATTAAGAAAGCTACAGGAATCCAGGTTGTTGTTGGTTGCCTGGATATGAAAGAAATATAATTTCAGCAAAAATATTGTCGCTTTGTGGAAAGCTGGATCCCTAAATATGAATATTTAATGAACATCAGCATTAATGTACATAGTGCACAACAGAGCAATAAGTAAAATATTTAGAACTTTGCCAATCAATCATTTATTCAGCAACAGAATAATCTAAGTTAGTGCAATGCTTTTCTGTAAAAACACACTTAACATTAATAAGATAGATTTTCAAATACCTAATTGGACTATAGCAATAGATAGCATTATACTTTCAAGAAATGACTCCTGGGGTAGAATTAAAAGTCATATAGAGTCATAGACTTATAGAGATGTATAGCATGGAAACAGACCCTACGGTCCAACCCATCCATGCTGACTTGATATCCCAACCCAGTCTAGTCCCACCTGCCAGCACCCAGTCCATATCCCTCCAAACCCTTCCTATTCATATACCCATCCAGATGCCTTTTACATGCTGTAATTGTACCAGCCTCCACCACTTCCTCTGGCAGCCCATTCCACAGACACACCACCCTCTGTGTGAAAAAGTTTAACCCTAAGTCTCTTTTATATCTTTCCCCTCTCACCCTAGACCTATGCCCTCTAGTTCTGGACTCCCCGACCCCAGGGAAAAGACTTTGTCTATTTATCCTATCCATGCCCCTCATAATTTTATAAACCTCTATAAGGTCACCCCTCAGCCTCCGACGCTCCAGGGAAAACAGCCCCAGCCTGTTCCGCATCTCCCTATAGCTCAAACCCTCCAACCCTGGCAACATCCTTGTAAATCTTTTCTGAACCCTTTCAAGTTTCATAACGTATTTCGATAGGAAGGAGACCAGAATTGCACACAATATCCCAACAGTGGCCTAACCCATGTCCTGCCCAGCCGCAACATGACCTCCAAACTCCTGTACTCAATACTCTGACCAATAAAGGATAGCATACCAAACGCCTTCTTCACTATTCTGTCTACCTGCGACTCCACTTATGGACAAAGGTAAATTGATTTGGACCAGTCAGCATGTATTTGTGAAGGAAATGTCACACTGACTTGCTGGAGTTTTTTGAAGAGATCGCAGTGTAAGGGTACAAGTGTTGATTAGGTGTACATGGATTTCCAAGAGGCACTTGACACAATGCCAAACAGCAGGCCTGTGAGGAAAGTTATAGCTCATGAGGTAAACTGGACAGAGCAACAGACTGAGGGATAGAAAGCAATATTAGAAGTGCAAGGGTAAATAGATATTTTCTTGGGCAGGATAAAGTTTGTAGTGCAGTTCCCTGGGGGCCAGTACTGGGACCCTTGATCATCCTGATATATGTAAATGATCCAGTTCGTGGTGTGAGGAGGCCAATTTCAAACCTTGCGGACAAAACTAGACTTGTGGGAATTGCAAACTGCAAGGAGAACAGTGTGAAAGTTCGGAAGTTGAGAAGTTGGTGAATGGCAGATGAAGTTCAATGCAGAGAAGTGGGAGGTGATGCATTTTGGTAGGAAGGACATGCAGAGATAGTATGAAATAAAGGGTATGATTCTAAAGGGTGTGTAGGAGTAGAGAGATCGTAGGTATATATGTAAGTGATTAAAGGTGCATGATATTAGGAAGAACTGTTATTAAAATATGCAGTTTTCTAGGCTTCACAAATAGGGGCACAGAGTACAAGAGCAGGGATATATCATGACCTGACCAAGCCAAACCCCCTTTAGCTCCCCTTATGTTTGGGGCGCAGGGGTAATGACCTATGGCATTAGGTTGGAAGCATGAAATAGCCAGCACTTACCAAAGCTGACAGTTATTTTAACTCACGTTCCTACAGTCATTGCCAAGACTAAGATGTGGTCACTTTACTGATCAAAGATATTTGTCGTCTTGACAAGTGCAATGGGAAAGCAGAACCTGGGAGGAACTGGTAACACTAGCTAGAAAGGGCTGTCTTACAATTGTGTGTCTGTCCTTGTCACCTCCAATTGGAGTGACTAGAGGAAACTGGTGTCACTCTTTGAATGATACGGGAGGAGTCATTTGTGCCACTGTCTAATGGATATTGAGGTGTTTCTATCTTTCTACCCACAGCGGGAAACAATTGGAGATCTCAAGATAACCAATGTACAGCTGAAACATTCTGGAATATACACATGCACTGCCCAGACAGTGGTGGACAGTGCCTCTGCGTCTGCAATGCTGGTTGTGAGAGGTGAGCTCCATTATACTGAATTACTACAGTATTTGCAATATACTAACCGGGCTATTCAGCTCCAATTGGTTTATCGAGATTTACATGTTCTCCAAAAGCCTCCTTCCATCTTTTGTCATTTAACCAATCCGCACGCTTCAATTTCTTACTCCCTCGTACCTTTGCTTTCTCTGTTTACCTCAACTACTGCCTGGAGTGAAAATGGGAAAATTAGCGCAGATGCTTAAAATTATGAAGGGTTTTGTTAGAGTAATTAACCTGAAACTGTTTCCATTGTAATCAGATTTAAGGTCGTTGGCAAGAAGTCCTTTAGACTGTGCACTGTTGCAGTCAGGAGTGCACTGCCTCAAAGGATGGTGAAGGAGGATTAAAGTTACTAAATGGTATTTGATTGGGACAGAGCTTTTGCATGATCCATCGGAAAGAGCAGGGACGTAGACACTTTTTCCAAGAGTCATCGCAGGCATGATGGACCAACTGGCCTCCTGCTGAGGTTAAAAGATTGGGTGATTTATAAAAAAGGAGGGAAAAATGAAATGTCATAGAGTTATACACCACGGAAATAGATCTTTCAGTCCAACTTATCCACACTGACCAGATATCCTAAGCTGATCTAATTCTATTTGCCAGCATTTGGTCCATATCCCTCTAAACCCTTCCTATTCACATACCCATCCAGATGCCTTTTAAATGTTGTAATTGTATCTGCTCCACCACTTCCTCTGACAGCTCATTTCATACACACACACCACCATTTCTGTGAAAGAGTTACCCCTCAGGTCCTTTCCCCTCTCACCTTAAAGGTATTCCCTCTAGTTGTGGATTCCCCTACCCTGGGAAAAAGACCTTGGCTATTCACTCTCTCCCTGCCCTTCATGATTTATAAACCCCTATAAGGTCACTCCTCAGCCTCTGATGCTCCAGGGAAAACAGCCCCAGCCAATTCAGCCTCTCCCTATAGCTCAAACCCTCCAACCCTGGCAACATCCTTGTAAAGCCTTTCTGAACCCTTTCAAGTTTCACAACATTGTTTCCCTCAGCAGGGAGACCAGAGTTGTACACAGTATTCCAAAAGTGGCCTGACCAATGTCCTGTACAGCTGCAACATGACCTCCCAACTCCTATACTCTGACCAATAAAGGCAAGCGCGCCATAAGCTTTCTTTACTATCCTGCCTGCCTGCAACTCCATTTTCAAGGAACTATGCACCTGCACCCCTAGGTCTTTTTGTTCGACAACACGTTTAATGCCCTACCATTAACTGCAAATCCTACCCTAGTTTGCCTTACCAAAGTGCACCGCCTCACATTTATCTAAATTAAACTCCATCTGCCACTCTTCGGCCCATTGCTGCATCTGATTGAGGGAGTGCAGGGATTAGAAACTGAACCCAGATCAAACCAGTGGGGTGAGTGGATGGTTGTCTGTGACACGAATGGACAGGCTGGCTCTCAGTCTGCTGCTTATTAAAACAGCTCGACATTTAAATCACCGGGGACCTGGGACTTGATTTTCGTTTTTTTTAATTGATATCGGATTGATGTACATGAATCTTTCCAGCCTCCCTTGTTAATTACAGCTCTTTTTGATGCAAAAAATGTCACAGAGATGTGACATATAATCAGCCGCATGCAGATAAAGGGCTGGTTACTTCCGTGAGAGCTAAACCCTCAAGGTCCAACCAACAGCTGGTGTGACAGATGTTTCCATAAGCTTTCAGGGTCACAAAGGCCCCTTTCATCAAATAATTAAAGGGGAAAGGGAAACCTTGGGAATTGCTTTTCATTCCAATCATTCTCTGAAGCTTTGTTTTATTGAAGAGAACAAGACAAAAACAAGATTTGATTGGGGTCTTTTTTTCTGCAAATGTCAACTGTCTTGCCAGCCTACAGGACTTCACAATGGGTGGGCGGTTCATTGCCATGGTTACTTTGAGAAGACATGTCCCAATGTTTGCACTGAGGTTACCCCCAGCTCTGCACATGCTCCTGACACTGGGCTGCCAACTCTCCAGGATCAGCCGGGAGTCAACAGAATTGAAAGAATTGTGGCACGTACAGTTCAGGAAGGAATCCCAGAATAAATAATCCCAATATTAATTAAGGAGAGCCGTTACAGATTTGTTAAAGGCACGGTGGCTCAATGGTTAACGCTGCTGCCTCACAGTGTCAGGGTCCCAGTTCAAATTCCAGCCTTGGGCCACTGTCTGTGTGGAGTTTGCACATTCTCCCTGTGTCTGCATGGGTTTTCTCCCACAGTCCAAAAATGTACAAGTTAGGTGGATTGGCCATGCTAAATTACCCATTATGTTCAAGATGGGTAGGTTAGGTGCATGGGGAATGCATGTTAAGATTAGAGTGGTGCTGGAAAAGCACAGCAGGTCGGGCAGCATCCAAGGAGCAGGAAAATCAACGTTTCGGGCAAAAGCCCTTCATCAGAAGCTTGGGGAATGTATGGTAAGGGTAGGGTGTTAAAAGGAGTGTTATCAAACAAAGAGACTTTGGGGCGCAGATGCACGGTTCCTTGAAAGTGGATTTGCAGGTAGACAGGGTGGTAAAGAAGGCATTTGGCGCACTTACCTTTATTGGTCACAACATGGAGTATAGAAGTTGGCATATCATGATGCACTTGTACAGAATATTGGTCAGGGTTAGAGGGATATGGTAGGTGTCTGAGTGGGATGTTCTTCAGAGGGTCAGTCTGGACTTATTCGGCTGAATGGCCTGTTTCCACACTTCATAGATTTGGTATTTTGTTTGCTTAAAGCACGTGGAATGAAAGGGAGCTTGGGTATGGAGTTGGCTGAAGAACAGAAAGTGGAGAGTAGCAGAGACGGTTCTGGACAAGGTTATATAATATGTTCCCCTGGGGGCGACTGCTTTTCTTGGCCTACATTAATAACCTAAGTAGGCGTGCAGGATACAATTTCACATTCGCTGAGCACACAAAACATGGAAATATTGTGAACTATGAGCAGGGTGATGATAAAATGAAAGAAGACATAAGCAGGCTGGAGAGACGCTCTTGCATTATGGTGAGAGGTTAATTTAATGCAGAGAAGTCTGGAGCGTTGCAATTTGTTAGCAAGAATGAGGAGAGGCAATGTAAAGGGTACAATTTTAAAGGTTGCAGGAGCACAGAGAGCTGGGGGTATACCTATTAATGAACCAATGATGTGTCCCATGAGAAAGGGGGTTTAAAAAGCCACGGTAGCCTAAACAAAGGTTTTAAAAGAAACTTAAGTTAAAATGTGATTTTGTAGGAGCCCTACAGTGTGAAAGCAGGCCATTTGGCCCATCAAGTCAACACTGACCCTCTGAAGAGCATTCTACTCAGATACCACCATCCCCCCCCCCCCCCCCCCGTTTACACCCCACCTCCAATTTCTGTAATCCTGCATTTCCCATGGGGGGAGGGGGGCAAGTTGGGTAAAGCTTTCAAAAGCAAGGATTTTATAGTGAATATTTAAAACTCATTGGTTCAGCATCAACTGGAGGATTGTGTCCAACTCTATATACCAAGAATGTTTTAAGACATTAGAGAGGGTGTAGAGGTGATTCACAAGGATGGTTTCAGGGATGAGAAATTTCACTCATGTGGATAGATTGCTAAGACTGATGTTCATCTTCGATGATAGAGGAGATTTGATGAGAGATGTTCAAAATCATGAGGATTTTGGACTGTGTGTATAGGGAAAAAATGTTCCCATAAGATACAGGAGCAGAAATTAGACCATTCAGCCCATCAAGTCTGCACTGTCATTCCATCATGACTGACGAGTTTCTCAACCCCAATCTCCCGCTTTCTCCCCATAACCCTTAATCCCTTGATATTCAAGACTCTATCTCTCTCGGTCTAAAATATACTCAATGACCTGGCCTCAACAGCCTTCTGTGGCAAAATAAACAAGAGTCAGAGAACAAGCATTTAAGGTGATTAGCAAAAGAAACAAAAGCGAGAAGGAAGAATTTTATTTTTGCAGTGAGTGTTCGGGATCTGGAATTTCTGAGAATGTGGGGGGGGTTAACTTCAGTCAAGTCCTTCAAAGGACCATTGTCTATTGTGAAAGGATTTACAGGGGTTTACAGTAGAGGTTTGGGAATAGACGAGGTGCTGTTGCAGAGAGCCACAATGGACGCAATGACCTGAATGAACTGTATGTGCTGTAGCCATTCCAGGAAAAGTTTTAAAAGAATCAATTTTAAAAATTAAATTTTGCTTACATTTTTGAGCTCCTCCGTTTATGAGTGTTAAAAATCTTGGAGAGTAGTTAGAGAGAAAGGCTATTTGACGGATATTCAATCAATCTTCCAATTATGTAGTGGAGAGTGCTTCTGCTCTCCCATTGGCTTATGGGAGGGGGCTGACTGTGGTGATGCACCTATTGCATGTCCACTGACCTGGGGCAGTTGGTAACACAGTCAAATCTCCAAACAGATCTAGGAAATCCTGATGCCAATCCAGACCATGCAACTACCCATCGGTAACACAAAAGTATAAGACCTCGAAGCAGATGGAGGCCATTCAGTCCATTGCGTCTGCTCTGCCACTCAGTGAGATCTAAGAGTCCTCAACTGTGCTTCCCTGTCTTTTCCCCATAACCCATGATTCCCTTACTGAGAAAAAATCTACTTCTCTCAGCCTTGAAGATACTTAATGACCCAGCCTCAACAGCCCTCTGTGATAAGGAATTCCACAGATTCACTGAATTCCTCCTCATCTCTATCTTAAGTGGGTCACTCCTCACTCTGAGATTATGCCTTCAGGTCTCCCACGAGGAGAAATAACCTTTCTGCACCTGCTCTGTCAACCCCCTAAAGAATGTTATCTATTTGAATAAGGTCTCCTGTTATTTTCCGAAACTCCAATAAGTACAATCCCAATTACTCTACCCTTCCTCAGAACAAAATCCCTTTTTACCTGGAGTCAACCAAGTGAACCTTCTCTGGACTGTCTCCAATGGGTAAGGACCCCAAAACTGTTCACAGTGTTCCCACTGTGGTCTGACTTGTATTTTGTATTGTATCAGCAAAACTTCTCAATTTTAATAATCCATTCCCTTTGAAATAAAGGTCAACATTCAATGAACCTTCCCTGTTACCCACTTAATGTTATGATTCATACATGAGGATATCCCCAAATCCCTCTACCAACAGATTTCTGCAGTTATTCCCCATTTAAATAATATTCAGCTCTTCTGTTCTTCCTGTCAGAATGCATATCTTCCCATTTCCCCACATGGACATGGTTCAAGAACAACTAGGGAAGTTTGTTTTTAATGGGATTCAATTAATAATTCTGGAATTGACAGCTAATCTCAGTGATGGTGACCATTATAACTACTACTAATTGTTGTAAAAATCTGTCACTAATGTCTGTTACAAAAGAAAATCTGCTGTCCTTACCTTGTCTGGCCTACATATAATCCAGACCCACAGGAATGCTGTTAACTCTAAATGCCCTCTGAAATGGCCCTGGCAAGCTATTTGGTTCAAGGGTAAATAAAGATGGGTAACAAATTGGAACATGACATAGAGACATATGAATAAGCAATTCAGCTCTTCAAACTCACACCATAGAACATAGAACAATACAGCGCAGAACACGGCCCTTGGCCCTCAATGTTGCACCGACCTGTGAACTATTAGATTAGATTCCCTACTGTATGGAAACAGGCCTTTCAGCCCAACAAGTCCACACTGACCCTCCGAAGAGTAACCCACCCAGACCCATTTCCCTCTGACTAATGCAACTAACACTATAGGCAATTTAGACTAGATTAGATTAGATTAGATTACTTACAGTGTGGAAACAGGCCCTTCGGCCCAACAAGTCCACACCGCCCCGCCGAAGCGCAACCCACCCATACCCCTACATCTACCCCTTACCTAACACTACGGGCAATTTAGCATGGCCAATTCACCTGACCTGCACATCTTTGGACTGTGGGAGGAAACCGGAGCACCCGGAGGAAACCCACGCAGACACGGGGAGAATGTGCAAACTCCACACAGTCACCCGAGGCTGGAATTGAACCGGGACCCTGGTGCTGTGAGGCAGCAGTGCTAACCACTGAGCCGCCATGCCGTCCAACTATTCTCAGCTCGTCCCCCTACACTACCCCAAAATCATCCATGTGCTTATCTAAGAATTGTTTAAATCTCCCTAATGTGGCTGAGTTGACTACATTAGCAGGTAGAGCATTCCACACCACCATTTAACATGCTCCTGGCTGACCTTATCCTGGTCTCAGCTCCACTCTCTTGCCTGCTCTCCATAGCCCTTTATCCCGCTTTTCATTAGAAACACATATTATTTCTTTCTTGAACCTGTTGAATGATTCTATCTCCACTGCACTCTGAGTTCCACAGACTCAAAACCCTCTGAGAGAAATAGTTTCTCCTCATCTTAGTTTGGAACCTACCTCCTCAGACTCTACAGATGTAGTTTTTTGAATGCATTCCGAGAATATCGGCATCACTGGCTGGGCCAGCATTTTCTGCCAATCGCCAATTGCTTGTGGAGCAGTTAAGTGTCCATTATGTTGCAGTGGGTCTGGAGTTGCATGTAGGCCAGACCAAGTAAGGATGGTAGATTTTCAGCTGGGTTTTCCCAACAATTATTGTAACCATTGGACGCTAACTTCCAGATTTTAATTAATTCAATTTCCACCAGCTACCATGGTGGGATTTGAACCTGGGAATTACCTGGATCTCTGGATTAATAGACTAGCACTAATATAAATAACTCTATCTCCTCCCCTTAAGTTAGGTTTTTAGAATAAAGAGTTGGTGTTGGTTCCAGACCATGTACAACTCCAGATTTGGTTGTTTCAGCTAAATGCAGTGAAGCTCATGTGTATCTGAGCTCCAGGAAGAAACTATTGCAGTTCCAGTTTGAAGTCCTGAGTGACATAATCCTATAGAGGTGTAAGACTCAAGGATACTGCTATGAGCACGATATGAGAGGTACTTTGGGCACTTTGAGAGGTACGAGGGATGTTTTATGTGCTATATAAAAATCGCTTGTTTCTTATCGATTTGTAAAGGAGTATTTTGGGATTAATTGGACTTTACTTTCACAGTGTGTTTAAAACCTTTGAACTTGTACTAAACACAGAGGGTTTGGATTGTTCTATTTTATCTTTGTTTATTTTGTAAAAAAAAATCTTCAGTTTTGATATTGAAGCAAAATCTATTGCATTGTGTGGTTATTTTTCAGCAAGAGACCACTTCATTAAAACCAAATAAATGAAAGTCATGATCTACCAAGCTCAGTCACTGTCTGGGATCTGACTTTGATAACGGGTCAGTTGGGGGCCAGTTTATAATGATGATGCAATCAAAACAAGCTATCAGAATTCGCAACCTAGTTATACACAAGCATTAAGATAAAAAATAAAAGCTAAAGTAATAACATGATTGCATAATTATGAATATTTCAGTATGCAAATAAATACAGCAGGCTGGAAAATGTGGGTCTCCAAAATTTACAGCATAAAAAGGAAAGGTCTACTTAATGTTGAATTTCGTTTGAAAGCACATAAATCACGTTTCATGAGGGTGAGTTCAAAATAATTGGCAAAAGAATTAGTGGGCAAAATATTCTGTTAATTTTTCAAGCAAACTAAAAATGTGATGTACTATTCCATTGCATCTTTCATGAAACAAAGAGATTTCAAAGGGGACTAATTTGCACAGTTATGGTACATAAATAGGGATTTGGGACCAAATTAAACAGCTATTTTAACAGATCAACAAACACATTATAAGCCTAATGGTCCATTTTTTGTACTGTAAGATTCTACAAACCTAAGGCTGACAAAAAAAAGAACATTGTAAATGCCAGATACCAAATATTTCACAGAGAAATGATAGGCTCATTGTTTCAGCCTGTCCCTGTGCAATTGTACTTATTTCTTCCAATCCCAAAGTTAAATCTTCATTCCCCAACCACATTCTAGAAGATTATATTTTGTCTCTTGCTTGCATCCCAGTGCAGTTGCTCCAAGATATCTAATATCTTTTCCATTTCTAGATATGCTTGCATCAATGATTGTACATTCTCATGCCTAAGCTCTGAAATGCCCCCCCTAAAATTCTCATTTTCATTTCCAAGTCCCTTATCATTCTCTATCCCTATATCCCCCTCCAGCATCACAACCCACAAAGCTCTCTGTGTTCCTCCAAGTTTGGCTTCTTGAGCACCTGCGATTTTAGTCATTTCCACCATTGGCTGCCAATGCATCTAGAAGTCTCCATCCTAAAACTTTCTGCCTATGAGAAATTCCTTAAAACCCACCCCTTTGTCCATATTTTTGGTCACCTAGCTTGATATATGCTGTTGTATCTCAGTGTCAAATTTTGTCTAGTAATTCTCTGGTCAAGAAGTTTTTGGACATTAAAGGCACTATATAAATGCAAGATACTGTTGTTTTCCAGGTCCACCCGGTCCTCCAGGAGGTGTTGTGGTGAAAGAAATTAACGATAGTTCGGTGCTACTGAGTTGGAGCAGAGGCTATGATAACCACAGTCCAATTGGCAAATACATAATACAAGCCAGGACATCACTCTCTGATGAATGGAAGGCTGTCAGAACAGGTACAACCAGCACTGTCCTCGATATATTCTCCCTCTTTAAAGGCTTTGGGGGTGATGATGCCATTTGTATTCGTTTTTCAGAGACAAAGGCAAACGCGTTAATGTTTTATTAGCCACATTGTTAAGTTTGTTAATGTCTTTACTTAAGGTTAGGAGAGACAGATGATGGTTATTAATTACATCCATAGAGGCAGGGCTGTTGTGGTGCAGTGATAATGTCTCTACCTCTGAACCTGAAGGTCTATCTCTGAACAGGTTGATTAAAAGGAATCCACATGTAGGGGACAGCAGGGATAGTGGGTGTGGGATGAAAGGTGTGAGGTTGAGGAAATCAATATATTCTAAAAGAAAAGATACATCTCCTGTTTTCAGTCTTGTCCATTGGCTTGAAATCTATTAACCTTGGTTATCGAGGCAAATTCTCAGAACAAATAAAATGTTACTGAATTTAAATTTTAATTTTAATTCAGGGAAAGGTGCACCCACACTTTCAGCTTTGGCAATCCAAAAAATATGAAGTTAATCATTTTTAGCAATGTTTCACATATGAGACTTTTAAATGGGTGTTCTAATATGGTAGCGTTCGTCATATTATTTAAGGGAATGAAAAATAAAAGTTGTCCATTGACTTCGGAAACCAAGAAAATAAAAAAAAGTATGGTTAAAAGCACTTCAGCAGCTGCAACATTGTCACTCATAGAAGCCATGATGTGGAGGTGCCTGTGTTGGACTGGGGTGGACAAAGTCAGAAGTCACATGACACCAGGTTATAGTCCAACAGGTTTATTTGAAATCACAAGCTTTTGGAGCGCTGCTCCTTCGTCACTTCACCTGATGAAGGAGCAGTGCTCCAAAAGATTGTGACTTCAAAATAAACCTGGCATCGTGTAACCTCTTACCAGTAGAAAAGGATGTCATGGAGAAAAATGTTGTGGACTGACCTGCATTGTGAAGGAACTGTTGGAAAGAAAAGAGATTTCTAAATAAAACAGATTGAGACAAGCTATCAATTGTCAGATTATTTCACCTAGAAAAGTTCTAACCTGAAGGAATGATTAGATATCTTCAAAGTGGAGCAACTTGGGTTACAATGAAAATATGGGATAGTGTGTTATCAGAATATAGATGGTAATTTTGTCTTTAATCACTTTTGTATTATTTCTGCATGTGGAAAAAATGACTTGAAAAGAATTGGGAATACAGGATCTATTAATGATTGGTTGTGTAATACTGTGCAATGTGAAGGATGCATAAAACACATTTTGTTTTAAGTACTCGTGAGAAGTCTGAAATTAAAAATTGGAATTGAAACAAAAGGGGAGAATCTGATCCTTTTGCCTAATCTCTTAGGAGAATCATTTTTTTCAAGTTCTTCAATAACTGCAAAAAGATTACTATAGTTGCTGGAAAAGTATTGAAAACAAAAAATGCTGGAAATCGCAGCAGATCAGGCAGCATCTATGGATTTTATTTTTGTTTTCAGAAGATTAAGTTAGTCTCTTTTTTTGTTTTTGATGGTACTTGTGGTGGTTTCATTTCTCATAAAGGGACTGCCAAGTCCACCCTCCACACTGTTGAGACTTCAAGTGCAAAGGTGTTATGAATTTTCCCAGTGACTACACTGTACTGCCAACAACCAGCATGGTTGTGGAGGTGGGGTGGAGGGAGATTACTGAAATCAATCATTTCAAATTCACCACAGCAAGATTTCTAGCTGATCCACACAAAAGGCCAAAGCAAAATTTACCAGGAGCAGCTTGTTGGGAATGTAGACCTTTCTTTTATCTGGAATAATTGGCTGTGGGTGGCAGTGCGGAGGAGGAGAATGCTGTTTGTTTGTTTTTTTTTGTTCTGCTGGTGTTGCATCTCATGAAGATATTGAACTTTCAGATGCAGGAGAATGTTCAAGGATTCCCAGACCTCGGGCGACTGTGTGGGCTGAGGCAGCAAACCCAGCCTACACAGCACTCCAGATTGCCTTACAGATTCCACAAACTGAAGGTTAATCACTAGGCAACTGCTACAACCAAGAACCCAGAGAAAAATTAAAGGGCTTGCAGAATTAAGGGCAGTGAAAGACCCATTTATGTTCTAATTTTGTTTCAACACATCATTTGATTTGAAAGCTATGGCTCAGTTTGTGCCCACTGAAGCCCTCTCCAGAGACATAATCCAAGGCTGGTTAGAGATAATGTGTAAAGGTATGGGGACAAAGCAAGAAATGAGCACTGGATAATGATGCTCATTTGGAGCACTGGTGTAGATAGAATGACCTCCTTCTGTACAGTAACACTTCTGCAATAACCTTTTTTTTGTAATGTGTCAATGAGATTGTGGGTGTCATTGGCTGGGCCAGTGTTTATTGTCCACTCATATTTGCCCAAAGAGGCAACCACATTGCTGTGGGTCTGAAGTCAAAAGTAGACCAGACTTCCTTCCACAGAAGAAGTTAGTGAATTGATTGGGTTGTACAACAATGGTTATGCAGCCATGTTGAACTTGGGCAGTGTTGCAGAGCAGAAAGACCGAGAGACTCAGGTACATAATTCTTTGAAGTTTGCATCACTGTAGACAGGGTGGTTAAGTAGGCATTTAGCACGCTTGCCTTCTTTGCTCAGACCTTTGAGTAAAGGAGTTGGGAAGTCATATTGAGGTTGTACAGGACATTGGTGAGTCCTCTTGTGGAGTACTGTGTCCAGTTGGGGATCACTGGTCCAATGATGTTAGCACTACATCACCACCACCCCAGCAATGAGAGCAGGCTGCAATGTTGGAGTTGTGATTTTTCAGATGACACATTAAACCAAGACCCCATCTGCCTGCTCAGATATAAAAGATCCCACTGATGACAGACGAACAGGGGAGTTATCCCCAGTGTCCATTCCAATATTTATCCAGAATTATAAAAATAAATATCCAACCATCCTGAGGGGTTTCGGCAGGGTAGATGTTTCCACTAGTAGGACTCTCTTGAACTCTCTTGGGATTAGTTACAGAATAAGGGATGCTATTTTCAAAGTGAGATGTGAAGGGATTTCATCTCCCAGAGGGTAATGAATATCTGGGACTCTGTACGCCAGAGAGCTGTGGAGGTTAGATCACTGGTAGTATTTAAAAAGGAGGGTGATAGATTTTTGAGCTATCGAGGAGTTGAGGGCTATGAGGAACTTGCATAGTAGAGGAGTCGAAACCTGGGACAGATCAGCCTTGATCTTATGGAATGGTGGGGTAGGGTGGGCTTGAGGGTATGAAGGGCCTAACTTGCTCCTATTTCTTATAGTCATCGAATTATGGAGTCAGACAGCATTGAAAGAGACCCTTTGGTCCAATCAGTCCACACCGACCATGTTCCGAAACCAAACCATTCCCCCCTGCCTGAACTTGGCCTATATCTCTCCAAACATTTCCTATTTATGAACTTATCCAAATGTCTTTTAAACATTGTAACTGTACCTGCGTCCACCTCTTCCTCTGAAAATTCATTGCACACACAAACTACAGTGTCTGCAAAATAGTTACCTCTCATGTATTTTTTACACCTGTCTCCTCTCACCTTAAAAGTATAATGCCCTGTCTTGAAATACCCCACCCTCACGAAAATACACCTGCCACTCTCTTTATTTATACCCTCATGATTTTATAAACCTCACTCTCCTATGCTCCAGTGAAAAAAATCCCAGCCTGTTCAAACTCTCCTTAAAGCTCAATCCCTTCATTCCCAGCAACATTCTAGTAAATATTTTCTCCAGCTTAATAATATTCTTCCTATAACAGGGCGACCAGAACTGGACACAGTACTCTAGAAGAGGTCTCACCAAAGTCCTGTACAACCTCAATATGACGTCCCAACTCCTTTACTCAAAAGTCTGAGCAATGAAGGCAAGCGTGCTAAATGCCTACTTAACCACCCTGTCTATGTGTTCTTATGTTATCATATTGCTGTCTGTGGATTCTTAGTTAGAAACAGATGCTGGAATCCAAAGTAAACAAGCAAGAAGCTGGAAAAACACGGCAAGCCAGGCAGCATCAGGAGGTAGAGAAGTCAATGTTTCGGGCATAACCCTTCCTCAGGACTGGGTGGTAGGTGTAAGGTCAGCTGCAGATAAAGGGGGCGGGTGTGTGGGGGAGGGTTTTGGGTGGGGAGACGGATGAATGGGCGGGGTAGTGATAAGTGAACACAGGTAGACAGTACAGCCCGGTTGGTCAATGGGAGGAATTAACCTGGTCGGTGGCTAGAAGGAAGGGGTGGTCAGAGGAATGGTACTAGGAGGACGGACTGGAAAGGAAATCGGAGGATGGGTTGGAAGGTTAATTGAAATTTGAGAATTCAGTCAAGAGTCTTCCAGGCTGCAGGCTGCCCAGGCAGAAGATATGGTGTTGTTCCACCAATTTGCGGTCTGATTCGCTGTGGCAATGGAGGAGGCCAGGGATGGTCAGAGGTAAAAACAATGACTGCAGATGCTGGAAACCAGATTCTGGATTCGTGGTACTGGAAGAGCACAGCAGTTCAGGCAGCAGGATGCTGCCTGAACTGCTGTGCTCTTCTAGCACCACGAATCCAGAATCAGGGATGGTCAGATCAGAGAGGGAGTGGGAAGGGGAATTGACGTGGGTGGTCAGCCCCTGTTTACGTTTGGTCTCGCCGATATCGAGAAGACCACATCGGGATCACCGGATGCAGGAAGCTAGGTCGGAGGAGTGGCAGCTGAACAGTGGATTCTTGGCTGAGCACAAATTGACTGCAGTGTTTCCCAAATTACAACAGTGATTACTCTCCAAATGTGCTTAATTGGTTGTAAAGCTCTTAGAGACATTTGATGGTTACGAAGAAACATGATCTAAATCCCTTTCTTTTATTGATGCAGACATAGGGAAAGGAAAAAGCATTGTTGGACTCGAAACATTAACTTTGCTTTCTCTCCACTGTTGCTGCCAAACTTGAGTTTCTCCAACAATTCCTGAGAGGGAAGGGAAGTTGTTTTGAGGGCATGTGATGAAACCTCCAGGAATGCACCGACTGAGGTTTGTCAATGCCTCCTGCCCATCAAGTAGTTGAAACACCACACACGTGCCTCCCCACCTTTCCCTGCATCACATTCCTGACAACTAGAGGCATGGAACTATTAGAAGTGATATGGTTAGGGTTAGGTGGTCATTTGGCCCAACTGGTCTATGCTAACACAAAGGTAAAAACAATGACTGCAGATGCTGAAAATCAAATACTGGATTAGTGGTGCTGGAAGAGCACAGCAGTTCAGGCAGCATCCAACGAGCAGCGAAATCAACGTTTCGGGCAAAAGCCCTTCATCAGGAATAAAGGCAGTGAGCCTGAAGCATGGAGAGATAAGCTAGAGGAGGGTGGGGGTGGGGAGAGAGTAGCATAGAGTACAATGGGTGAGTGGGGGAGGAGATGAAGGTGATAGGTCAAGGAGGAGAGGGTGGAGTGGATAGGTGGAAAAGAAGATAGGCAGGTCAGACAAGTCAAGGAGACAGTAACTGAGCTGGAAGTTTGAAACTAGGATGAGGTGGGGGAAGGGGAAATGAGGAAGCTGTTGAAGTCCACATTGATGCCCTGGGGTTGAAGTGTTCCGAGGTGGAAGATGAGGCGTTCTTCCTCCAGGCGTCTGGTGGTGAGGGAGCGGCGGTGAAGGAGGCCCAGGACCTCCATGTCCTCGGCAGAGTGGGAGGGGGAGTTGAAATGTTGGGCCACAGGGCGGTTTGGTTGATTGGTGTGGGTGTCTCGGAGATGTTCCCTAAAGCGCTCTGCTAGGAGGCGCCCAGTCTCCCCAATATAGAGGAGACCACATCGGGAGCAACGGATACAATAAATGATATTGGTGGATGTGCAGGTGAAACTTTGATGGATGTGGAAGGCTCCTTTAGGGCCTTGGATAGAAGTGAGGGAGGAGGTGTGGGCACAGGTTTTACAGTTCCTGCGGTGGCAGGGGAAAGTGCCATGCTAACACAAAGACATCCCAATAACCTTTCTAATCCCATCTTCCTGCACACGGCCCATAGCCCTGCAGTGTACAGATGCAGGTACTGTTTGAAAGAGTTTAGGGTCTCAGCAACTCAGGCAGCACATTCCAGACACCCACCACCCTCTGTGTAAGAAAGTTTTTCCTCAAGTCTCTCTAATCCTTCTGCCATTCAGTGTGAATCTCTGACCCTTGGTTTTTGAATTCTCTGCCAAGGGAAACAGGTTGCTCCTGTCTACTCTTCTGGAGTACTGTGTGCAATTTTGGACACCCTGTTATAGGAAGGATATTAATAAACCAGATTTATCAGGACGTTGCTGGAAATGGAAATTTTAAAAATATATGAGGGACATCTTTTTACACAGACAGTGATTCGTGTGTGGAATGAATTTCCAAAGGAAGTGGTGGATGCAGGTACAGTTACAACATTTAAAAGACATTTAGACAAATATGTGAATAGGAAATATTTGGAGGAATATGGGCAAAGTGCAGGCAGGTGCGACTAGTTTAGTTTGGGAACATTGTCAGCATGGACTGGTTGGACCAAAAGGTCTGTTTTCATCCTGTATGAATCCAAGACCTCAATCGTTTCAACCCTCAGCCTTCTCTGTTCCAAGGAAAATGACCCCGACCTCTCCAATCACTCCTCCTACATACAATTCCCCAGCTCTGGCAATATTCTGGTAAATCATTTCTGCACTCTCTCCAGAGCAGTTCTGACCTTCCTGTGATGTGCTGACCAGAACTGCACACAATACTCCAATTGTGGCCTCACCTTTCTGAACTGACACTTTTTGAGCCGCTGGGTTTTTGGCAAGTAAGGCCCCTGTTTACTTTTGAAAATCGGAGCCTAACATCACAATGCAGCACCCTGAATCAATCGGAACTGTCTCTCACTGCAGGCACACAAGGTGTCTCAATGGAACTGGGGCAGGTAGTTAGCAATGTCCAGTAAAATCATTGCCAGCATTCTCAAAGATCCATCCCACCCTGGCATTGCTTTTCTACAACCTCTATTATCAGGGAGAAGGTACAGAAGCCTGAACACATGTACCAGCCGGTTTCAAAACAGTTTCTACCTTACTGTTGTTAGAATACTGAATGGACTCACAAACTCTTAATATTCACCTGTACCTGTGTTTTTGATTTTGCTGCTGTTTACCTAATATTTACTTACCTATGCTACTTAACTCTGATCTGCCTGTATTGCTCGCAAAACAAAGCTTTTCACTGTGCCTCGGTACACGTGACAATAAATTCAATTCAATTACATTCAATTCAAAATACTGCCAATGCTAGAAAATGGGAAACTAACACAGAGAATGGCTATCATGAGGGGACATAATTTAAGGTGATTGGAGGAAGGTTTAGGGGAGATGTCAGAGGTCAGGTCTTTACACAGAGAGTGGTGGGTGTATGGAATTCACTGCCAGCGATGGTAGTGGAGTCAGAGACATTAGGGACATTTAAGTGACTCTTGGAGAGGCACATGGATGAGAGTAAGATGAAGGGTATGTAGGTTATTTTGATTTGAGGGTAGGATAGAAGGTTGGCACAACATCAAGGGCTGAAGGGCCCATACTGTGCTGTACTGTTCTATGTTCTATGTTGTGGAATGCTGAAAAAATGCTGCAGGTCTGAAGAGGACCTAGAAAAATTAACTCCATTTCTCAGTCCACAGATGCAGCCAGACCTGCTGGGTTTCTCTAGTGTTCTCTGAGTTCGATGAAGTAAAATTGAATTGAATTAGCTTTATTCTTACATGTACTCACAGAAGTATACTGAAAAGTTTGCAAGTTGTCACTACAGCACCATTTCGGGTACAAAGGTACCGAGTTACAGAATCTTAGATACAAAGCAGAAAAATAAGGAAAACAAAGTTAAGAAGTTAAATGTTGCAGTTCACTTTCACACTTTTGCAAATTGATTATCCACACAATAAATATTGTACATCTTTCCGCCCACTGCAACTCCAATACTCGTTCAGCTGAAAAAAATGTGCAGTGTGTATGTGCGGCACAGTACGCAGTCACGTATTATCCGTGGCACAGTTAGCTGTTTTCACCGTTTGTGAAAATCACTGACTGTGATATTCTTAGGGAACACACACCTGCTCACCTCCCCTCTCAACTCCCACCTCCACCTCCCCACCTCCCCCCCCCAATCCCCCCACCCACCTCCCCACTCCATTCAAGTTGACATTTCCCTGGCCCCTAGTGCCAAGGACATCCTGGGGTTTTAGCCCCATGAACAAATTGCCCCAAGGAGATAAAATTTGGATGTAAGCACTGAGAACTGATCACCAAGTGTGGGCATTGCAGCTAAACCCAACCCCACCTCTCTGCTGTCCTGGGCTTCCCAACCACATGCTCTTCAGGAGCATTCGGCCATGACGGGGAAGGGGGTTCCTGGCAGATGTAGCCCATAGTGGTAGCAGCTTTGACAGGCAACAGAGTGGCTTGCATTTATGTAGCGCCATTCACAGCCTCAGAGTATCCCGCAGCCCTTGTCAGTCACTTAAGTTTCTTCTGAAGTGCAGTCAATGTGAAATGCAATGTAGGAAAATGAGCATCAAATTGCACACAGCAAGGTCCAACAACTAGCGATGCCATGTTTTTTTTTGGTTGAAGGCTGGGGACCCCAGAGAGAATTCCCTTGCTTATCCTCACAATTTTGCAGTAGGATCTCTTACATCCACGTAAGTGGAGAACTGGGGTGTCGATTCAATCAATCATTTGGAAGGTGACATCTGCAATAGTGTGGTACTCACCCCACGACTGGGTGTGCCAGTCTGGATGCAATGCTCAGCTTCCTGGAAGGGGAGCACATGGCATTCTCGCTCCAAAGCGAGGGGGATACCCACTGAGCCACAGATGATCCAAACTAGAAGCAGTAACTGGGATCTTGCTCTTCATTAATGGTTCAGTAGACATTTGTTCACCAGTAGTTGCAGGTTTTCAGTAAAAACTGAAAGTAATGTGGATATTGTAAATCAGAAGCAAAAACAGAAATTGCTGGAAAAGCTCAGAAGGTTGGCAACATCTGCGGAGAGAAATCAGAGTGAATGATTCAGATCCCGTGACCCTTCCTCAGAACTGATGGTAGCGGGGAAAGTGTCATTTTTATTGCAGAAGATAGGGTGGAGGGAGGGGGGTAAGGAATAAACGATAGGTGATTGGGGATAGAGCCCAAAGAGAGAGAATAGTTGGAGAGAGTGGGCAGTGATCTAGCTTGGAAGGTGAATAGCTGTTAATGGGGACTGTTAGTGGCTAACAGTGGGTGGTGTGTAACAGCAGACAATGTGATAACAAGGCTTGGTGTGTGGGGATTGGGGTAAGGATACGGGAGAGCTTGAGCCCTAAAGTTATTGAACTCGATTTTGAGTCCAGAAGGTTGCTGTGTCCCCAAGCTGGAAATGCAGTTTTTGTTCCAATTTGTGCAGTGGCCAATGTCTAACTCTTCCCTTTTGAACTGCACCTGACAAGTTCCGCAACACATCGAGGGCAATGCGGAGACGGCCTGGGTAATCAACCTCACGCCATGGATGGATTATGAATTCCGAGTCATCGCGAAGAACATCCTGGGGACCGGTGACCCCAGCCTGCCCTCACAAACGATACGCACCAGAGAAGCTGGTAAGTAGCCTCGCTTTTGGCACCACCAGCCTCCAGTTGTGACCCCATAGTGGCTTTTTACCGAAACTTGATACAAATGCGGAGGACCCCAGCCACCGTTGGCGCTCTGCAACAAAGGTTAAAATAAAAAGCTGTAGGTGCTGGGAATTGGAAACTCAGCAGATCAGGTAGCATCAGTGGAGAGAAAGAGAAAGAGAGAGAGCTATCAGCTGGATTTTCATCTTCGTGGTGGTAGAGGGAGTCAGTAAAATTCCTAGAGCTTGACGCAGTCACTTTGAGGCAAAGTGTGCTCAAGAACAGAATTGGCAGTGGGTTGCAGTCAGGGCAGCTGAACTGGGAAATCTTTCAGAGACAGACTCTGGGGTTCACACACACCAGCGTGGGCTGTTTTAAAGGCTTGGCTTGATGCTGTGGGGCTTCACTTCAATGATAATAATGAAATGAATGTCCCCTAATCCTACCCCTTGAACACACTCACACCCCACCGCAAAACCCCACCCACACCCCGCCATACACATTTGCCATGTACCAGTCATCTGTGCTCCAGGACATCTCTGTATGAGTTCCTCAGGGTAATGTCCTAAGTCCAGTCATCTTCAGTTGCTTCATCAATGACCCCTCCATCATTACGGTCAGAAGTGGAGATGTTCGCTGATGATTGCACTATGTTCAGCATCATTCCTGAATCCTCAGATATTGAAGCAGTCCATATTCAAATGCGGCAAGATCTGGGCAATATCCAGGCTTGGTCTGACAAGTGACAAGTAATATTCATACTACACAAATGCCAGGCTATGACCATCACCACCAAGAGACAATCTAACCACCACCCCTTGACATTCAATGGTGTTACCATCACTGAATCCCCCTCTATCAACATCCTGGGAGTTATCATTGATCAGAAACTCAACTAGACTCACCACATAAATGCAGTGGCTGCGAAATTGGTCAGAAGCTGGGAATACTGTGACAAGAAACTCTCCTCCTGACTCCCCAAAGCCTGTTCACCATCTACAAGGTACAAGTCAGCTGCAGCCCCAACGACACTCAAGAACCTTGCCACCATCCAGGACAAAGCAGCCCTCTTGGTGGCGTTACATCCACAAGCATCCATTCCCTCCACCACCAATGCTAAGTAGCAGCAGAGTATGTACTATCTACAAGATATACGCAGAATTCACTAAAGAATGCTGTCCTTCCAAGCCCATGACCACCTCTATCTAGAAGGACAAGGGAGGCAGGTACATGGGAGCACCACCCAAGTTCCCCTCCAAGCCACTCACCATCCTGACTTGCAAATATATCGCTGTTCCTTCACTCTTGCTGGGTCAGAATCCTGGGATTCCCTCCCTAAGGGCATTGTGGATCAACCCACTGCAGGTGGACTGCAGCGGTTCAAGGAGGCAGCTCACCCCCACCTTCTTAAGGGGCAACTAGGGATGGACAGTAAATGCTGGCCCAATCAGCAACTCCCACATCCCAAAAATGAATAAATAAAAAAATAATTTATGCTACTTATGCCTCTCTACTCTTACGTCCCCTATACCCAGTTATTGCATTTCCATGCCCACTGACTCACTGTACTCTATATATAACCACTGAATTCTATAGGGAAATAGTTTCTGTAAAAAAATGCCTTAACAAAGTCATTCATGGTTTCTTGCTATGTTTTAAAAACAGGTCCGTTAATTACAGGGCATTGGAAAGCCAATTATCAAGAACCTTCAAAATATCACAGCAGATGCTGCAGGCACTCGAAACTTCAATTTTGTGTAAATAAATGCAGCAGATTTTTTTTTATTAACTGGCATCAATGAGACCAAGCATGTGCTGGTTTATCAAATATTCCAGATAATCAGGAGGTACACATAACCAGAGTAAACCCTGACTAAGACAGCAGCATCTTTTAAAACATCTATGTAAGATCATCAACACACCTTCTAAAATCAATGAAAAACCACACAGTAAGCAATAAAAATATAGTGCAGCATAAATACTCATAGATCACGGTATTTGAGGTAAACAATATTTGCCAGTAAATCAAGAGTGCCAGTTGATAAGATGCTGGTTAAAACCAAGTTTGCTGAATTGTGTTAATGGCAGCAGAGAACTAGATCTGTCAAACTGGTAATGTTTTCCTTGGGGGTCAGATGTGCTAATAGTCTAATGGATACCCAACCTCTCAGCCAAGAATACATCATGAGCCAAATGAAGCTTTTGTTTATCTTGATGCTGGATATGGTCTCTTAGACAGCTCCTTTCTTACAGTTAAGTATATTCCAATTTGTGTTTCCTAGCTCCAACAGTTGCTCCATCAAACATTAGTGGAGGAGGTGGAGATCAGCACGAGGTGACCATGTTGTGGACGGTATGTATTAAAAGGGGTTCACATCTGGAACTGGGAGGATCCCAGGCTGTCCATCTGAAAACCACAAGATATAGATTAGAAGCAGAGATTCAAGACAAAAGTAATTCCTTTGTTTTCGACAGTGAAAGGCAAGGCCTTTAATGTCTCTTCCTTCTTGCCAACACGTCAGGGACAAATACACAAATACAAAACAAAAATCACAAATGAGGCTAAAGGTTGCCTGAATACTTTGCCCCATAGAGCAATGACTTTGTGGTCTTTTTCCTTATTTTATCTCACCTTATCAGCTGGTGATTAGCTTCCACTCCCTTCTATCCATGTACTAATCAACTTCCCGTTATATTAATTATACTCTCGTCTCTGCCATTTTCTACGGTAGCAAGTTCCACATTCTAACCTCTGTGTTTATAAAATCATGTTGGATATAGGTAAGGTGAATGACAAGGGTCTTTTCCCTAGGGTAGGGGATTTCAAGACCAGGGGGCATGTCTTTAAGGTGCGAGGGAAAAGATTTTAAAAAGACAGAAGGGACAATTTTTCTTTTAAGTGGAGGGTGGTTCATGTGTGGAATAAACTTCCAGGGGAAGTGATGGATGCAAGTACAGTTACAACAGTTAAATACCATTTAGATAAGTACATGAATAAAAAATGTTTGGAGGGATATGAGCCAAGTGCAAGCAGGTGGGAGTAATTCAGTTTGGGATTATGGTCGGCATGAACTGGTTGGACCAAAGGAAATATATCGCTCCAGACTCAATGGGCTGAATGGCCTAATTTCTGCTCCTATGTTGTATGGTCTTATGGAGACAGTGATATATCACAGTGTAACAGTGACATCAGCAATCATGTGCAAGAGATTGTGATGAAAGGATGGAATAGTCTGCACTAGTGGGGGAATGAGAGAGAATAGGATTTTGTCCAATTGTGTAAAGAAAAGTGTTTGCAGAAACCTATTGGGGCCAGAGACAAGTCATTGTTAGGTAAGGAGAAACTGTTACAGGTCACAAACTATCAGCAATGTCAAGGATAGACAACTCTCCAATGTGCAGAGCTGAACTCAAACCATGGAATTACCTGAAATGAAAAAAAAAAGGACTGTGGGAAGGAAAAGGGAATGGGATGAGCTGAACTGCTCTTTGAGAGAACTGGCATGGATTTAGTGGGCTGAAGGACCTAACTGTGCCAATACCATTCTGTGAATCTATTCGGTCACCTCTCCATCTTCTCCTTTCAAAGTTAAAGAGACGCATCTGGTCAGACTCACCTGATCATTATGAAATGCTGGGCCTCTAGATTTGGTTTCAGCATTTATGGAATCTGGAAAAGAAAGTTTCAGGCAGTTCCTGGACTCCAGGTCCTTTGGCTGAGAAATGCCTGTGAGTTTGGATATTGGAGGATGCCACGTTCATCCAAAATAAAACAAAGATGTTGGGAATCTGGAACAAAGCAGAAATTTCTGGCCTGGACTGGACCTGAAATGTTAACTCTGTTTCTCTCTCCACAGATGCCGCCAGACCTGCTGAGTTTCTCCAGCAATTTCTGCTCTTGCTTCACCTTCACTTGTGATGTGCCTGTGATTCAAGCACACACTGAAATGCCTATTTGAAAGTCACTGATGGATCACAGACAAATGTTAAAGATGAGGCTAGAATCACATGCACAAGTAAAGAACAGCTCCTCTGGGCGAAGCAGGGGCCCCATAGAATCATCGAAACCCCCACCCCCCACCCCGTCCAGTATGGTAGCAGGCTATTCAATCCACACCAACCCTCGAAAAAGCACCCCCACTCCATCTCTGCATTTCCCATGGTTAACCCACCAACCCCGCACATAATAGACAATTTAGTTTGGCCAATCCCCCTAACCTGCACACCTTTGAACTATGCGAGGAAAACCCACGCAGTTACGGAAAGAATGTGTAAACTCCGCACAGACAGTCACCCAAGGCTGGAATTGAACCTGGGTCCCCAGAGCTGTGAGGCAGCAGAGCTAACCATTGAGCCACAGGGCTGCCTCTGGGTGGGGATGAGGGTTTGAAATGCCTCTCTAAACGTTAAAAATCACACAACATCAGGTTATAGTCCAACAGATTTATTTGGTAGTACAAGCTTTCAGAGCGTTGCACCTTCATAAGGTACAAGGAACAGTCCTCCGAAAGCAAGTACTTCCAAATATACCTGTTGGACTATAATCTGATGTTGTCTGATTTTTAACTTTGTCCACCGCAGTCCAACACTGACATCTAGACATCACTTTGAAATGTTGACTTCCCTATTTAATAATGGATTCATTTCAGCCCGTGCCACGTGAGTACCAGAACGGTGATGGTTTTGGTTACATCATCACATTCCGAAAAGAAGGGACAAAGGACTGGAAAAATGCAAAGGTTCTGGGAGCTGATTCCTCACGATACGTTTACCGGAATGATACAATCGCATCATACAGCCGATTCGAAGTGAAGGTGAAGGCCTTTAACAATAAAGGGCAGGGGCCGTACAGTCAGAGTGCGATTGTCTACTCTGCAGAGGAAGGTAAGCCTGATGATCCCATCCCTCTGAAGTCACCTGCGCTCAAGTCCTGAATTTCAAAACATCATTTACATTTAGACAAGACAAACACTGGAAGGATGTTCCCAGTGACCAAGGAGTCCACAGTCTCAAGCATACGGGTCGGACTAAGATGAGGAAAAAAGTATTCACCCAGAGAGTGGGGAGCCTGTGGAATTGTCTGCCACAGAAAGCAGTCATGGTCATAACATTGAGTGTTTTCAAGAAGGCATTAGGTATAGTTCTCAGGGCTAAAGGGGTCAAAGGATGTGAGGCAAAAGCAGGAACAGGGGACTGAGTTGGATGATCAGCCATGATCCGACTGAATGGTAGAGAAGGCTTGTGGGGCGGAATGGTCTATGTTTTTATCTTTCTTCCCATACAGTTGGACAATTTATTCAGAGAACTACAGCATGTTAGGAGGTAGTTCAGCCCGTTATCTGTGGACTGGCTCTTGAAGTGAGCTATCCAATCGGTCCAATTGCATGCTCTTCATTGAGATAGAGACTTCAAAGGCAAGGATGAGTTGGAGAGGCTGGAGTTGTTCTCCATTGAGAACAGAATGGTAAAGGAAAATTTGACAGCGAGGGGTCTGAGCACGGTAGGTAAGGAGATTGTATTCCCATTGACAGAGGGGTCAAGACCTATAAGACACTGAATTAAGGTGATTAGCAAAGGTGAAATTGGGTAAAGTATTTTTATTCAGCAAGAGGTTGCAATCTGGAATTCACTGCCTGGGAATACGGTAGAAGCAGATTCCAATTTTTGTCTTTCCAAATTGAATTGAAGAAAGTGCAAGGAATGATTGCAGTGCTGTGGAGAGAGGGCAAGGGAGCGAGACTAATGGAATTGCTCTTACAGACAGCCAGAATGGTGAGATAGACTGAATGGCCTCCTATTTTGTAATCTTTCAATGATCCTCTCACCATCATTCAACAATTTTCTCCCAATCAGATATTAATCCGATTTCCATTTCAATGAGGCAATTGAGTCTACTTCCACCAGCCTATCAGGAGTGCAATCCAGGTTATATGCACCAAATATCAAAATTCTCCACATTTTCCACCTGGACATGATTTAGATTAAACCTGTGGTCCACGGCTTACTGACCTTTCTCTCAGGGGACACCGGTTCTCCTTACTTACTCTGTCAAAACTCTGCAAAGTTTTGAGCATTTTTACAAACTGCCCACGCCTTCTCCCAGCACCACCTTCCCAGCATCTCCAG
This sequence comes from Chiloscyllium punctatum, assembly GCF_047496795.1. Lineage (NCBI taxonomy): Eukaryota > Metazoa > Chordata > Chondrichthyes > Orectolobiformes > Hemiscylliidae > Chiloscyllium > Chiloscyllium punctatum. The sequence goes on from NC_092783.1 coordinate 57,128,189, forward strand.
TCTCTCCAGGTAACTTCCTCTACACCCAGGTTATCTCTCCAAGTAACTTCCTGCTATCCCCAGGTTATCTCTCCAAGTAACATCCTGCTATCCCCAGGTTATCTCTCCAGGTAACGTCCCACTATCCCCAGGTTATCTCTCCAGGTAATGTCCTGCTCTCCCCAGGTTATCTCTCCAGGGAATGTCCTGCTATTCCCAGGTTTTCTCTCCAAGGAATGTCCTGCTATTCCCAGGTTACATCGCCAGGTAACATCCTGCTTTCCACAGGTTATCTCTCCAGGTAACGTCCTGCTATCCCCAGGTTATCTCTCCAGGTAATGTCCTGCTATCCCCAGGTTTTCTCTCCGGGTATTGTCCTGCTATCCCCAGGTTACCTCTCCAGGTAACCCCTGACTGTGGGGTCTAGAATTAGGAAACATTGTGTTAGAGTAAAAGGGAGAGAATTTAGGACTGAGATGAGGAAGAACCTCTTTTCTAGAAGATGACCAATCTTCGGAGGAACTGTGGACATTCAATCATTGAGTAAGTTTAGTGGGAGATTGATAGATTTCTAGTTACTAATTACATCAAGAGATATGGAGATAATGCAGGAATATGGGCGTTGAGGTACATGATCAGTAATGATTTAGAATGGCAGTGCAAGCTCAAGGGGCTGAATGGCCTACTTTTCTGCTCCCAAATTCCTGATTGTGGATATCCATTTCTAGCAAATCCCTTGTGCATCCTCTCCAAAGCCTTGTCATTCTTCCGAAAGAGTGGCTTCAAGAATTGGACATGATGGACAATGAATGCTGCTTCAGCATGAGGAATCGTAACAGAAGGCAGTAAGACCAAATGGACATCCATTGCCTCACACCACCCTGAACTGTTCACCAAGAGAGTGAACGCTGGAAGTGTAAATCACATAATGCATCCTGTCCACAGGACGGAGGCCACTCATTGTACAGTCTGATGGTCCACTAACCTTCATACTCATCTCTCAACAAACTACTCACCAATCTTTCTTGCTCCCCTCAGAACCAAGTGTTGCCCCCTCTGAGGTATCAGCCCAAAGCCTGACCTCTTCTGAAGTCGAAGTGAGCTGGCGTGCTGTCGAACAGGTCACCATGAATGGTATTCTTCTGGGCTACGAGGTGAGTTGCTGATTGGTCAATCCCTTTTCCCATTGAACTGAGTGTTCTGTATGTGGTCAAATGCGATTTGTGAAACATGAAGATGTAACTGATCACATGACTCTGTCATAAGGCTCGGGGGGAGGATCTGATTGACAGGTATGGGGTTGGGGTGTGGGGGTGGGGGGTGGGGGTGTTGTTGGGGGCAGGGACAGAATTCAAAGTTTGGGGGAAGATTTGTAGCTCAGATGCTCGTTGTTGTGGTTCTGTTCGCCGAGCTGGGAATTTGTGTTGTAGACGTTTCGTCCCCTGTCTAGGTGACATCCTCAGTGTTGGGAGCCTCCTGTGAAGTGCTTCTGTGATCTTTCCTCCGGCATTTATAGTGATTTGAATCTGCCGCTTCCGGTTGTCAGTTCCAGCTGTCCGCTGCAGTGGTCGGTATATTGGGTCCAGGTCGATGTGCTTAGATTGAATCTGTGGATGAGTGCCATGCCTCTAGCAATTCCCTGGCTGTTCTCTGTTTAGCTTGTCCTATAATAGTAGGACACTAAACACTACATAAGACAAACAGGAAGACAGCTAACGGTCCGTATCCATGAACACCAACTAGCCAAGAAACGACATGACCAGCTATCCTTAGTAGCCACACACTCAGATGACAAGCAACATGAGTTCGACTGGGACAACACTACCATTATAGGACAAGCCAAACAGAGAACAGCCAGGGAATTCCTAGAGGCATGGCACTCATCCACACATCCAATCAATAAGCAAATCGACCTGGACCCAATATACCGGCCACTACAGCAGACAGCTGGAACTGACAACCGGAAGCGGCAGATTCAAACCACTACAAATGCCGGAGGAAACAACACAGAAGCGCTTCACAGGAGGCTCCCAAGCACTGAGGATGTCACCTAGACAGGGGACGAAACATCTGCAACACAAATTCCCAGCTCGGCGAACAGAACCACAACAGCAGGGACAGAATGAATTGAAAGCTGCTGTTCCCATGAGGTGAAGGCTCAGTAAGGAGGGGGGCATCATTTTAAAATGGAAGACAGGAGGTTTAGAGCAATTTGAGGAAAAGTCTTTTTACCCAGAGGGTGGTTTCTATTGACAGGAGAGACAAGGATCCAAGGGCACAGCCTCAGAGTAAAGGGACAACCCTTAAGAATGGAGATAAGAAGAAACATTTTAGCCAGAGAGTGGTGGATCTGTGGAATTCATTGCCACAGAAAAGGCTGTGGAGGCCAGGTTATTGAGTATATTTAAAACAGATACAGATAGGCTCTTGATTGCCAATGGAATCAAAGGTTGCAGGGAGAAAGTGAGCAAATGGAGGTGAAGAACCTATCAGCCATGATTGAATGGCAGAGCAAACTTGATGGGCCAAATGGCCTAGTTTCTGCTCCTATGTCTTATGGTCTTATGGGGCCTGGAATGTACTACTTAGGAGGGCAGTTGAGGTGGAAAACCTCACAACCTTCTGAAAATGATGAACACTTGAAAGGTCTAATATTCAGTGCTAATGGCTAAGTGCTAGAGAGTTGGGTTAGTGCAGGTTTAGAGCTCCTGCGACGTGTATTTATCCGAAGCATGGTGAGAAACCGTCAAGAGTGACTGGGAGGATTTTTTGTCCACATCCCTGTACAATGCTGTTTCTTTTGCTTCCAACTAACACTGTCTCCTGCACGTTGAGATATTACTCTGGGGTATCTCAGGCAGCAGCATGTGACGCATAACATTGTCCCTGAGGCTCCAATCACTAAATGAGACACTTCAACTTCTTTTGCACTACATCACTCCTTTATTTACATCAATACTCAGAAAGTTATCAATCAGCTCTCAATTGCACTGTCTGAGCCTTCCTCTTCACATGCTCATCTTAGACTGGTGTCTTCCCTTTTCCTGATCATAGAATCATACAGTACAGAAGAGGCCCTTCGGCCCATTGAGTCTGCACTGACAAAAAGAAACCACTCTAAATTTATAAGCAAATTACTGCAGATGCTGGAATCTGTACCAAAAACAACAAATGCCAGAGATCGCAGCGTGTCAGGCAGCATCCATGGACAGAGAGCAGGCTAACATTTCAAGTCTAGATGACACTTCATCATTGTTCTGCTTCCGGAAGATTCTGCCCTTGCCCCTTCCCATCACTCACAACAACGTGATCAAGTTCCCCTTGTTCTCACTTTTCATCTACCAGCCTCCGCATTCAAAGGATCATTCTCCGTCATTTCAGACAACTCAAGCAGAATGCCATCACCAAACGCATCTTCCCCTGCCTGCATTTCACAGGGACTGTTCCCTCTGAGACACACTAGACCATTCCAAAACCATCAACACCATCCCCCTCCCCTCTGCACCTTCCCATATAACCGCAGCAGGTAAAACACCTACCCCTTCCCCTCCTCCCTGCTCCCCATCCAAGGGCCAAATCAGCATTTGACCTGCACCTCCTCCAATCTTGTGTGTGGTATTCACTGCACCCAATGTGGCCTACTCTACATAGGAGAAACCAAATGCAGACTGGGTGACCGCTTTGCAGTACGCCTCCAGTCTGTGCACAAGCCTGACCTTGACCTTCCCTTAGCTAGTTATTTTAACACAGCATCCTGCTTCCATACCCACATGTCTGTCCTCAGCATGCTGCTGTGTTCTAGTGAATCATAGCACAAACTGGAGGAACAACATCTCAACTTCAGGCTCGGCACTTTACAGCTTTCTGGACTTACTATTGAGTTCAAGACCTTCAAATTGTGAACCATTTCCTCCCTTTATTTTAGCTTGTTACATTCTGTTATCATATCCTCTCTCCTCGCCACCTCTGCCCCCCACCCAGTGGGACAATCTGTCCTTTCCAGTCTGGCAGGAGACACACCATTGTTCTGCCATTCTCACACTCCAATCACCTAATGTAAACAATCAACACCTTTTCTCCACTAGCACCCTACGCTCTCTACCTCCACACCACCCTCTCCCCTACGCTATAGCATGAATGCTATCCCCTCCACACTTAGTTTCAAAGTTAAAAATCACACAGTATCGTGTTATAGTCCAACAGGTTTAATTGGCTTTCGGAGTGCTGCTTCTTCAACAGGACAACCACGTGATGAAGGAGCAGCGCTCTGAAAGCTAGCGCTTCCAATTAAAACCTGTTGGACTATAACCTGGTGTTGTGTGATTTTTAACTTTGTCCACCCCAGTCCAACACCGGCATCTCCAAATCATGACATTTAGTTTCAGCTGTGATGAAAAGTCATCTCATTAACTTGCTCTCTGTCCATGGATGCTGCCTGACACGCTGCGATCTCTGGCATTTGTTGTTTTTGGTACTGATTCCAGCATCTGCAGTGATTTGCTTATAAATTTAGAGTAGTTTCTTTTTGTCAGTGCAGACTCAATGGGCCGAAGGGCCTCTTCTGTACTGTATGATTCTATGATCAGGAAAAGGGAAGTCACCAGTCTAAGATGAGCATGTGAAGAGGAAGGCTTAGGCAGTGCAATTGAGAGCTGATTGATAAATTTCTGAGTATTGATGTAAATAAAGGAGTGATGTAGTGCAAAAGAAGTTGAAGTGTCTCATTTAGTGATTGGAGCCTCAGGGACAACGTGTATGTGTCACATGCTGCTGCCTGAGATACCCCAGAGTAATATCTCAACGTGCAGGGGACAAGAAACAGCATTGTACAGGGACGTGGACAAAAAATCCTCCCAGTCACTCTTGACGGTTTCTCATCATGCTTCGGATAAATTTATGTCGCAGGAGCTCAGAGGAATTTCCACTGCCCGTGATAACGCACTAAATGACAATGCAGTGTGTACTCCCCATGCAAGCTGCCATTCAGGACAGTGACTACAGTCATCTACACACAGGTAAACAAGAGCACGGTGATTCAACAGGAATCCAGGTAGTGCTAATGTGCCTCTGCACACAGATAGGTGACATCACTTTGTTCCTGTTGATAGTATTGCGTTACACTATAAACTCACAGCCAGGCCAAAACAAATCCAGCACCAAGGCAAAGACTGGATCCAACATCAACAGAAACCAATGACTCAGACAGAGCAATTCCCCAGAGAATATAACCGATGACATCAGTTACTATGGCTGTAGGTAGTGTTATTTACATTTTGTAAACAGAGCACTAAGGAATATTGAAAAGCAAGTTTGAAATGCAATTTTTTTTCGCTTGACATTATTGTGAAAGAACAACTCCAAATCTGGAGATCAGATGGCCTACTCCTTGGAGAAGGTGGTGGTGAGCTGCCTTCTTGAACTGCTGCAGTCTTTGGGATACAGGGATGCCAAGTGTGCCATTAGAAAGGAATTCCCAGAGGATCACCCAAGTACACTGAAGGAAGGGTAATATATTTCCAAGGTCAGAAGTCACATGACACCAGATTATAGTCTAACAGGTTCTTTTGAAGTCACCCAGCTTTCGAAGCGCTGTCCCTGAGGTCAGGTTCTGTGAAAGCTTGTGATTTCAAATAAACCTATTGGACTATAACCTGGTGTCATGTGACTTCTGACCTTGTTCCCCCCCCAGTCCAAGACCGGCACCACCACATCATGATATATTTCCAAATCAGTGGGTGGCTTGGAGGGAAACTTGCAGTTGATACCATTCCCATTCATCTTGTCTTTCTAAACGGTAGTGGTTGTGGGTTTAGGAAGTGCTTTTGAGTAAGCTATTACAATGCACCTTGTAGCCGGTACAGACTGCTTCCTCTGTGTGACAGTGGTGAAGTAAGTGAATATTGAAGGTTGTGGATGGAATGCCAATCAAGTGGAATGTCTTAATGATACAATTGGAAAGTAGCTCTTGTGGTGCAAGGGTAACACCCCTTCCTCTGCTCTAGACTGTCTGGGTTCAAGTCCCATCTCCCTCAGACATATGTCATAACATTTGAACAGATTGATTAAAAATCAGACCAAAGTTCATTTCCAGCATCTTTGTTTTTTTTTAATTCACTTGTGGGTTGTAGATGTCGCTGGCTGAGCTAGCATTTTCTGGCCATCCCTAATTGACCTTGGTCACAACTGAGTGTCTTTCTCAGTCATTTTAGTGTCAACCACATTTCTGTGGATCTGGAGTCAACTTTGGGCCAGGTCAGGTAAGGGCAGTACTTTCCTCCCCTCAATGACATGAGCAAACTGCATCGGTCTTTTTTTTAATGACAATTGATTTTTAATTCCAGGTTTGTTACTGAGTTCAAATTCCACCATCTGCCATGAATCCCAAAATATTCTCAGAATTAAGGGGAGCCCATTTAAGATGCGATGAGGAGGAATTTCTTCTCTCAGAGGGTTGTGAGTCTTTGGAACCCCTTGCCACAGGGAGCTGTGGGGCAGAATCCTTGGGTATATCCAAGGCTGAGATGGACTCGATCAGTTGGGGAATCAAGGGTTTCAGGGAGAGGCAGGAATATCAGATCAGCGATAATCCTATTGAGTGACAGAACAGGCTCAAAGGCTGAATGGCCTACTCCTGTTTCCATTACTTACAGTCCCAAGGTTACCCAGGTCCCTGGGTTACTAGGCTAGTGCCAATACCACTAGACCATTGCCTCCCTTCACTGACCCATTTTACACCATGGCACATAGTCAGAATGACCCTCTGAGACATTAATTCAAAACAATCTGACGCAGTTTACCCAACATTTGTTTTTCACTAAATTACTTTCTTCTAATCCTTGTCAATTTCTTTCTCCTCTGTGGTTTTTTTTTCCATCTTTCTCACATCCAAAGATCAGATATTGGAGAGACAACGATAAAAAGGCATCGGCTGACCGCATGAGAACGCCAGGGCTGGAGTTGTCAGCTCGTGTCACGGGTCTGAGGCCCAGCACTCTATACCACGTGGAAGTCAGAGCCTACAATAGCGCTGGGAGTGGTCCTCCCAGTCCCTCTACAACCGTCACCACAAAGAAAGCACGTGAGTACAGACCTGGTGTCCTCATGTTATAACCTGCGGCAGAACAAGCCAAACTGAAGGCCAAATCCTGCACTAAACTACTCCTGGATATGAAATGGTCACTAGCAATGGGGAGGACTTTCCTTGTGCAGAGGGTGGTTAGAATATGGAAGAAAATATATTGATTTGATTTTTTTATTTGATTTGATTGATTATTGTCAGGTGCATCTAGGTACAGTGAAAACTTTGCTTTGTGTGCAGTACAGGCAAGTCATACCATACAAAGACCATAGGGTGGTAGAACAGAGCGAGGAATACAAAGTTACAGCTGCGAAGAAGGTGCACAACAAACAAGATCGACATTAGACATCCAGAAGTCTATTCACAGCAGGGAAAGAAGCTGGTCTTGAACCAGTTGGTACATGTGTTTAAGCTGCTGTAACTTCTGCCTGTCAGGAGAGGTTGTAAGAGATTATGAGATATTGCTTGACAAAGGCCTCAATCACTGACAAGCAGAAAAGACCACAATCAAATGAACCATGATCTGATTGAATGGCTGAGCAGGCTAGATGGGCCGAATGTCCTGCTGTTCTTATTTATTCAGATCTTATGAAAGTGAAAGGGAGACATAATTCAAGCCTTTGAAAATTTTTGAAGGTGCAGCTCAAGAATCCTAAATCTGAAAACCTCAGCACCAACTAGTTTTTGAATAAAGGATATTTTTGGTTTTCGGGTGAACTCACCCCTGTAGGTTTGTTCGTGTCCCCTCAGGTCCATTGGTAAAAAGTTTCTGTTGGTCTAAATAAATCTGAAAGTTCTTTTTCCCAAAGGCCCCAAGTGAACCTGTTGACACACTGAGTCAAAAAATCTTTCCAATTTGAGCAAAGCAAAGTTTATTCCAAAGGGCTCGGTGGCTCAGTGGTTAGCACTGCTACCTCACAGCAGCAGGGACCCGGGTTCAATTCCAGCCTTGGGTGACTGTCTGTGTGGCGTTTGTACATTCTCCCTGTGTCTGCATGGGTTTCCTCGAGCAGGTCAGGTGAATTGGCTATGCGAAACTGCCCACTAGTGTTAGTGTTTGGAGGAAAATGACTCTTCGGAGGGTTGGTGTGGACTGGAGGGGCCGAAGGGCCTGTTTCCACACTGTAAGTAATCTAAACTTGGAGTACCTATAGACTTTTTCTGGTCCGTTTTCAAAAACACCTTTGGTTTTTCAGTTCAGGGGCATGTGGATAAAGGATACATGTATAAATGTGTGATTGGTGAACACAACCTTAACATGACTGAATGCCAAATAAATCTACTACAATGAATATTCATTCAGGAGATGTGGACATCACTGACAACCTGGAGAAGGTAGTGTTGAGCTGCTTTCTTGAACCACAGTGCTCATAGAATCAATCGCAGTATGGATAAGGTCCATTCAGTCCAACAAGCCCAGACTGACTGTCTGAACAGCATCCCATCCAGACTCACCTTCCTACCTTATTCCTGCATCTCCCATGGCTAATCCACCTAACCGTACACGTCCCTGGATACTATGGGCAATTTGGCATGACCAATCCACCTAACCTGCACATTTTTGCACTGAGAGAGAAAACTGGAGCACCCAAAGGGGAGAATGTGCAAACTCCAAACAGTCGCTTGAGGTTGGAATTGAACCATGTCCCTGGCGCTGTGAGGCAGCATTGCTAAACACTGAGCCATCATGCTGCCCCAAGCTGTTAGAAAGGGATTTCCAGAATTTTGACCTGGTGATAGTGAAAGAACAGAGATACAATTCCAAGTCAGGATGGTGAGTGGCTCAGAGGGGAACCAACAGGAAATAAGGTTTCCATGTACCTGCTGCCCTTATCGTTACAGATGGCAGAGATCACATGAATGGATGCCATCTGAGGAGCCTTGGGAAGTTATTGCAGTGCATCTTGTGTCCTGTGGATGCAGTTTGTACTGTGCATAGGTGGTGAAGGGAGTGAAAGTTGAAGGTGGAGGATGGAGTGCAAATTAAATAGTTGCCTTGCCCTGAATGATGTTAAAATTCTGGAGTGTTGTTGGAGCTGCACTCATTCAGGTAAGTGGGGAGCATTCCATTGTAGCAATAAAGTGCATGTTAGAACACGGAAACATGCAATGCCTGTACGCATTCCCCACTCACATACAGGCAGCACCCACATACATGCATAAAGCTAATAACCTTCAGAAGCAGAGCACTCAAAGCCCCTTAGATAACTTGCATTCTTATAATAGAGGAAAGTCACTCTCAATAACATAAACAGCCACAATAAACCGTGAAGATTAAACCTCTCAATCCAGAAAGGCATTTTCTTAACAAAAACAAAAATTGCTCAAAAAGCTCAGCAGGTCTGGCAGCATCTGCAGAGAGAAATCAGAGTTAACATTTCGAGTCCGGTGACCCTTCCTCACGACCACTACCTTCTCCATGTTTTCAATCACTGCCAGACCTGCTGCGCTTTTCCAGCAATTTCTGTTTTTATTTCTGATTTACAGCATCCATAAATCTTTTTTTTTAAATTAAGCACTTTCTAAAGTCTCACTCTTGCATTTTCACTGTGTCTTATTTTGTTTTTCACTTCCCAAGACTTTTTCCGCTGACTGTGACTTTGCCAGTTTTCTGGGTAACCACTCATCCCTGTTAAACATAAAACTTAATGGTTCCCAAGCACCCTCCAGTTGGCCATCACAAGATCAGCATGAGAGGTGTACATGTGTCCCCCGTGCCTAGATTTGAGGAGGACAGTGCAATTTCTGAGGAGGACAAGGAAGCATTGGATACAAAATGAGCAAAAGGCAGCAATTGACATTTCCCAGTGAAACTCTACAGTGTATTGAGGAAACCCCATTTGTTGTCAGCACAGGAAAAGGTTTATTTTCCCCCATGGCTTTGGCCAGCATGTGACCATAGTCCCCACACTTAATGACTAACCTCGTGGTATTCTCTGGATAATAAATCCAACTGTGCCAACACAACCCAAGGACAAAAATATATGTGTATTTATCAAACAATACAAATAGCCAATACATTGATCTATCTCCATTTATGAACTAAGTCAGGTATCTAATTAAAAACCTCAATAAAATAGTTCACCTCTTGAATTTCAACAGCAAGTGGTGTTGCTCACTGATAGACATGCAATGAACAGTTCCCATCTACATGGATATTAAAGTAATCTATGTCCACAGCAGCAAGACATAAACTACATCTAGGCTTGGACTGATAAGTATTAATTAAAATTTATGCCACACAAGTGCAAGGCAATGAGTATCTCCAACAAGAGTTATTCTTGTCCAGGGATATTCAACGTCACTGAAAGTTCCCCACTGCTAATATCCTGTGATAACCATTGGACAAAAACTGAACTGGACTGGCCATATACATCCCATGGCCATAAGAGCAGGTCAGACGCTGAGAGTTCCAGATCAGCTCCTCACACTCCAACCACCTGAATGCCATCCAGAAGTAACAAGTCAGGAGTGTGATGGAGTACTCCCCACTTGCCTGGATGTGTGCAGCTCCAAAATAAGAACATAAGAACTTGGAGCAGGAGTAGGCCATTTGGCCCATCGATCCTGCTCCACTATTCAATAAGATCATGGCTGATCTTTTCATGGCCTCAGCTCCACTTACCTGCTCTCTCTCCATAACCCTTAACTCCATTACTGTTCAAAAAAGTATCTATCTTAACTTTAGAAACATTTACTGAGGAAACTTCAACTGCTTCACTGGGCAGGGAATTCCTGCACTCAAGAAACACTCAAAAAAACTAACACCACCCAAGACAAAGTAATCCATTTGATTGGCATCCCATTTCCCACCTTAAGTTTCCATTCCCTGCGCCACTGGCACATTTTGGCAGTAGCATGTACCATGTGCAATACATACTGCAGAAATTCACCATGGCTGCATTGCCAGCGCATCCCAAACCAACAACCGCCACCATTCAGAAAGAAGAGGGCAGCGGATGCACAGGAGCACCATCACCTGCAAGTCCCTCGCCAATTTACACACCATCCTAACTAAAGAGTACATCACTGTATCTTCACTGTCACTGGTAAAACCCCTGGAATTCCCTGCCTAAAATTCATATTAATAGGTTTCGCTTTTAAGGCTGAGATGAGGAGAAATTTGTTCTCTCTAAGTTGGAATATTCTCCCCCTGAAAATGTTTGAGGTTGGTCCATTGTATTAATTCAAGGCAGTATTAATTAGATTCTCGATAGCCAGGAGAGTCAAGGGCTGTGGGGGGTCACACATGAAGGTGGAGTTGAGACTCCAACCAGATCCAGCTGTGATCTTATTGAATGATGGAACAAACCCAAAGGGTTGTATGGCCTTTGCAGAGAGAAAACCAGTAAAGAATAAAGATCATACTTGGAAATGAATGTATTGGTCATTCTGAACCGCTATTTTGAAATGTACAAGATGGGTCAGAGCAATATGTCTCTTTTACAACAAAAGTAAAAAAATGCTGGAGAAACTCAGCAAGTCAGGCAGAATCTGTGGAGAGAGAAACTGAGATCATGCTTCAGGTCCAGAGTACCTTCTTTAGCAATTTCTGTTTCAGATTTCCAGCATCTGCAGTACTTTATTTTTTGTTCTCTTTTGCCAGGTGTTTTGGGTTTGCCGGATTAGTGGTGCTGGAAAAGCACAGCAATTCAGGCAGCATCCGAGGAGCAGGAAAATCGACATTTCAGGCAAAAGCCCTTGCCTCCTGGGATAGTCCAGAGAACTATCTTACCCTACATGGCCTGCAATATTCCAAGGAGATAGCTCAACACCACTTCCACAGCAGCTATTAGGGCTGGTCAATATGTACTAGCCTAGCTGACAATACTGATAGTTCATGAATGAATTTAAAAAGTGGCAAAATAAAATCCTGACGTCACCTGATGCAGGAACGATTGCGATTTCAAATAAACCTGTTGGACTATAACCTGGTGTCATGTGACTTCTGACCTTTTTCATCCCAGTCCAACACCGACACCTCCTAATCAAAATAAAATCCCATCAGAAATCTCCCCCTGTCCCTATGAACGTCATTCACAAATGACTGAGTATTATTAATGGGCTTCATATACAGTGAAACATTTTAACCTCGCCCTGGTATATCTGTGTAATGTTATCATCTATTATCCTGGCTATGGAGATCTGTTCACATGCTGAAGGATGGGGTAGTGTCTATTCTGTTTTGCTCTTAGTGTTAGGAATTACTACCTGCAAACAAATACCAAGAGGCTTATGCATAACCTGAGACTCTGGGTATCTCTATATGCAACTCACCTGCTTTTTAAATAAAGTATTTATTGTAGATGATGGCAATGATTTTTAGTTCCCAAAATGTTCACTTCATCTAGTTTGATTATGTGGAATTTCCAAAAGTGGATCTTTTGTGTAAATCTGGTCCAGTTTTACTTTGAAGTCATGAGTTTAATTTTTCGCTCTTCTTGTGTTCCCCAGCTCCAAACCGCCCACCAGGTAAAATCTCCTGGAGATCAGCTGGCTCCTGGGTCAAGATCAAATGGGATCATGTCAAGGCCTTTGAAAATGAATCTGCTGTGGCTGGATACAAGGTAGGATCAGGAAAATTCGACATCAGCTTATGCAGTTCTGTTACTTCTTTTTAATTCTCTGCCGAAGAGCATCTCTGACCCACAGGACCATGGTCTCTATCCATGGTAGGATATTACGCCTGAATCCACCCCATCCAGAATAGATCAGATGAACACTGTGCAGTTAGTGCCTGTTGATCCACTCTGCTCACCCAGCTGACTGAACCAATTGTCCCCCCTCCCAGAGAGTCTGAGTTGCTGTGTCAATGTACATTTTACAAACATGTTGTAAAACATATTTGTAAAAATGTTCTTTCTGGCTGACCAGGAATCTCTTCAACTATTAACTGTTTGCTGAAAGAAAACAGAGGGTTGTAGTTGATGGAACATGTTCATCTTGGTGTCCAGTTACTAGCGGCGTACTGCAAGGGTCGGTGTTGGGTCCACTGCTGTTCATCATTTTTATAAATGATCTGGATGAGGGCTTAGAAGGGTGGGTTAGTAAATTTGCGGATGACACTAAGGTCGGTGGAGTTGTGGATAGTGACGAAGGATGTAGTAGGTTGCAGAGAGACATAGATAGGATGCAGAGCTGGGCTGAGAGGTGGCAAATGGAGTTCAATGTGGACACATGTGAGGTGATACACTTTGGATGGAGTAATCAGAATGCAAAGTACTGGGCTAATGGTAAGATTCTTGGGAGTACAGATGAGCAGAGAGATCTCAGTGTCCATGTACACAGATCCCTGAAAGTTGTCACCCAGATTGACAGGGTTGTTAAGAAGGCATACAGTGTCTAGGCCTAATTAATAGAGGGATTGAGTTCCAGAACCAGGAGGTTATGCTGCAGCTGTATAAAGCTCTGGTACAGCCACACTTGGAGTATTGTGTACAGTTCTGGTCACCGCATTATAAGAAGGATGTGGAAGCTTTGGAAAGGGTGCAGAGGAGATTTACTAGGATGTTGCCTGGTATGGGAGGAATGTCTTATGAAGAAAGGCTGAGGGCCTTGAGACTGTTCTCGTTAGAGAGAAGAAGGTTGAGAGCTGACTTAATAGAGACATACAAGATAATCAGAGGGTGAGATAGGGTGGACAGGGAGAGCCTTTTTCCAAGTATGGGAACAGCAAACATGAGGGGACACAACTTTAAAGTGAGGGGAGATAGGTATAAGACAGACGTCAGAGGTAGTTTCTTTACTCAGAGAAGTAAGGGTATGGAATGCTTTGCCTGCAACGGTAGTAGATTCGCCAAGTTTAAGTGCATTTAAGTCGTCATTGGACAGGCATATGGATGTACATGGAATAGTGTAGGTGGGATGGGCTTCAGATTAGTATGACAAGGCGGCACAACATCGAGGGCTGAAGGGCCTGTACTGCGCTGTAATGTTCTATGTTCTATATTACTCCCTCTCTTGGCATAGGGTTGGAAGGCTTTACAAGTTGATACTCAACCTGTTGAGCTACATTGTGAACATATCTTGGTTGGCCATCAGGCCCTGGACTGAGATTTAAAGTGGGGATTACCTGGTTCAAAGGCAGGACCCGTACCCACTGCCACAACAGCACCCTTCTCAGGCCAAAGATTCTGCCCTGTCATAGAGTCATAGAGAAGTACAGCACGGAAACATACCCTTCAGTCCAACTTGTCCATGCCAACCAGATATGTTAAACTAATCTCATCCCATTCGCCATATCCCTCTAAAGCCTTCATATCCACATACCCATCCAGATGCCTTTTAAATGATGTAATTGTACCAGCCTCCACCACTTCCTCTGGCAGCTCATTCCATGCACATACAACCCTCTGTGTGAAAAAATTGCCCCTTAGGTCTTTTTTATATCTTTCCCCTCTCACCCTAAACCTATGCCCTCTAGTTCTATGCACACACACACACACACACACACACATATATATATATATATATATACACACACATATATATATATATGCACACACACACACATATATATATATATATATATATACACACACACCTTGAGAAATGGTTAATCACGTGTAAAATTCTGGAGACAATATTGTGGGATGTGTTCAGAAGGTGTGATGCATATACAAGCCTTTCTGTGCAATTTAACGACTATCCTAATAAGAAACTGCTTGTTATTTTAGGTACTGTACAAGGCTGAAGATCAATCAGAAATCAAAATGATAGAAACCAGTAAGAACTCGGTGCAAATCCCATTTACCAATGACATGAGCTACCTGGTGATGATCCGTGCCTCTGGAGAAGGAGGAGATGGTGCAGCTGCAAAGATCCGAATATCGAAGAGCTCAGGTCAGTCAGTAATCTCCCTGGGCTTTGACAGAGACTTGAACTGAAAGATGAGGAGATGGTGGCAGAGCCAGTTGGAACAATACAATTTGGAAGCCAGACAGTGAAGCTCTTCCCTCATGGCTATTATTTGTGCTCTTAAAGCAATTTTCAAAAAATTGATGCTTGGAATGTGAGAATCACTGACAGCATTTAATACCCTTCTCTAATTACCCTTTGAGCAGGTGCTCGTGAACCACCTATAACTTGATGAGATCTTGGGTCATTTCAGAGTCAACCACATTGGTGGTAGGTCAGACTGGGTAACCATAGCAGATTTCCTCCCCTGAAGGACATAAATGGGCTAGACATCTTTTTTAAAAAAATAATTACGCAGTTTTTCAAGGTCACCATTACCATGGCAAACACCTTCCCCAAGGTTGACGGAGTAATTGAATTTAAACTCCTCCAACTACCAAGGTGGGATTTGAACCCATGCCCCCACTGCATTCATCCAGGCATCTGATTTACAAATCCAGGACATCACCATTGTCCTACCATCCCCTCTGATTAGAATTACTTTGGTTGTTGTTCAATGATACTAAGTCTTCTTCTCTCAGAGGGTAGTGAATCTGTAGAATTCTTTACTGCAGAGGGCTGTCAAGGCTGGGTGATTCAGTATATTCAAGGCTGAGAGAGACAGATTTTTAACCAGGAAGGGGGCAATAGATTAAGTGGAAAAGGCTGGAAAGTCGAGTTGAGGATTATCAGATCAGCCATGACCTCATTGACTAGCAGAGTAGACTCAATGGGCTGAATGGCCTACTCAGCTCCAACATCTTAGGATCAGCAATTGACCTGAGAAAGCCCAAAGAGATGGGGCTGATCTGGTTCTGGTCCAGTGCAGAGATTCTGCACTAACTGAGATTTCCTCATGAACTAATCCCCCAGCTATGACTGATATCCCTTACAGGCACACGCAGACTGACCCACTGTCAAGTTGGAACCTTCCCTATGACCATTTCAGGGAAGGATAAAACCAAGGGAGGGCTTCAATGCATTCTCAAGGGTCACTTCAAAATGCTTTGTCAGAAATCAAGGTCCTCTTTGTCATCAAGAGATTAAAGGCAAAGTTGTCACAGCCCATCAGACCACTCTCCCATTAGAGAGAGACAACTGGTGGTGGTTTAATCTGAGGGCCACAGAAGAGAGTCCTTGATAACACCCTCAGCCAGTGCAGAGATTGAAACCATGCTGTTGGCATCACTGGACATTGTAAACCAATGAATAGTGGTCTAGCCAGTTGAGCTAAACCAAGCAGCGCCCTCACCATCACCATACCCCCTCCACCCCCTGCGTGTACACACACACACACACACACACCACAGACGAAAACGAGAATGCATTTATAAAACAGTGAGGGATAATGTAGTTAGGAAGAAACTGTTGTTCCCACCAGGGAACAACAATGTAAGGGATTGACAAAAATAAAGCAATGACAACAGAAAGAAAAACATTTTCATGCACTGTGGACTGACATTGGGGTGGAAGCAGATTCACTTGTGGGTTTTGAAAAGGGAATTGGAAGATCATCTGAAGACAATGTGCAGGTTTACAAGAAAAAAGGCAAGGAAGTGAGATGAACTGAGATTCTCACAAAGAGCTAACATAGACTTGATGGGCCAAATGGCACCCACCTACGCTATGACCATTCTGAGATTCTGTGGAACTGAGATATTACGATACTGAGCCATGGAAATGCTGTGGAGATTTCTCTGGAATTTTAGTAAACTAATGATAAGAGTATTTCTGTGGAGTCTGGTCAAGTTGTTTGTTCTTTGAGTAATTTTTTAGCCTGGGGTTACAGGCACCTGTCGGGTTCCCTCATCCTTTCCCCCCGGGTCTCGCTGATGTGTTTGTCTCTCTGTCTGTCTCATTGATGGACCCCCCCGGGAGCACATTACTCTTTGAGGGAATGTGTAATAAGCCCCAGACACGTTGGATCAACATTTCCACGCAACTCTTTGCCAACATGTAGTGCCTGCTGGGGGCCACTCATAGCAGCATTATCTGCTTGTAAACATGGGGGAGCTGATTGCATCCTTGACTCAATTGCTTAGTTTAACCCACTGACGTCAGGTAGTTGCAAGAAGCAGGTTAGTTTACAAACTGAGCTGTAGCTGACTTGTGTCAGCAGTTTGTTTGAGCCCTAGTTGTAATCCTCCTGACTAAGCAGAAATAAAGAGTTCCAAGATGGCGTGGGAGTTCAACCCCTTGTCATTCCATTTGCCTTTGCACCAGGTCCTGAGGTTATACAGATGGATCAGTGGTTAGCATTGCTGCCTCACAGCACCAGGGACCTGGGTTCAATTCCATCCTCAGGTGACTCTCTGTGTGGAGTTTGCACATTCTCCCCATGTCTGCGTAGGTTTCCTCCGAATACTCCGGTTTCCTCCCACAATCCAGAGATGTACCGGTCAGGTGAATTGGCCATGCTAAATTTCCCATTGTGTTGAGGGATGTGTAAGTTAGGTGCATCATTCAGGGGAAATGTAAGTAATAGGAGAATGGGGCTGGGTGGGTTACTGTTCGGAGGGCCAGTGTGGACACACTGGGCCGAATGGCCTGTTTCCACGCTGTAGGGATTCTATGAGATGGAGGGCACTCACAGGTAGGTAGCAAAGAGTTTTGTTAGATGTGCAGAATAGGTCCTGATAATGTCAAGAGAGAGCAGGGCGAGAAATGTTTGTTTAGTTCAAGACCTGAATGGGACAAGGAGAAGGTGGGAAGAGTGTGGGATTTGTGGGGAATTGGAGAAAAAGGGATGGGTGACAAGGAGCGCTGGTCTCCCCAAGCAGAAAGATTGTATTCCAGGAGGACTGTGTATCATTTAAAGGCAAAATACTGTGATTCTGAAAAGCTGAACTAACATAGAGAATGCTGGAGAAACTCAGCAAGTCTGTGGAGAGAGGATCAGGATGAATGTCTTGAGTCTAGTTTACTGTCTTCACTTTTTCCCAGTCCTAGTTTTCCTTACAGACCAGCAGCTGAGAGTAATTTTTCCCTTGTTTCTCACAAGGCAGTCACCATAACCTGGGATTTCCACTTACCCAATCATTATCTCCCATCCTCTCCCCCCATGGTGCCATTCATCAGGCCTGATCCCTGGCTGCAGTCTCCATCCTATAACATTCCACTCTCTCCCACTGGTCAAGAGACTGTATCTGACCAGGTTCAGGTAACCCTTAGTCAAATGTTTCTGGCGTTCAGATTGTTATTCTCACCATCAGTTCAAGATCACAGTTTATCTCTGTGTCAAAGGGATAAGGGCAAAGTCACCACAGTCATACCAGACTATAGGCTGTTGTCTCATTACACAAAGATGATTGGTAGTGGTTTTACCTGAGGGTCATCATCCCTCGGGCAAGGAGAGAGGTTGAGAAGGAAGTGTCCTTCATGGTAACATTGGCCAAAGCAGGAACTGAGCCCACACTGTGGGTGTCACTGCATTACAAACCAGACTTCCAGCCAACTGAGCTGGAGATAGAGTTGATGGAGCCAAACAAGCTACAGGTTCGACCATCCGATATAAGACCAGATAAGTCTGTAAATTGTCCTTTGCAGGCCGAAAGTTGATACGAAACCTGACATAGGTTAGCAATTTTCACCAATAGCCATGCGCACCTGTATACCTGCTGTACCATAAGGAATCACCAACAATTATCCAGCACACAACGTAAATTTACCAATCTCTCATCTCCCAAAGGGGAACCAAAGAAGCATGATCCAAAAATGGAACTGCAATGCTACAGCACCAACTTCCTGGCACATATGTGCTTGGAACATACAAAGCCTGAAATTATCCACCACACACCCCCCACCCCTTTTAGATGCATAGAAGTTAAGAAGGATAGCCCCAGAAGCTGCTACATAGCCCCAGTGGGGGTAAGTAAAGAGTTAGCATTGATTCAGCCAGTGCTATGGGACAGGGACTGATGTGAACCACCCAAGGTTAACTCTGAGTAAATAGATTTTAATTCAGCAACAAGCAAGCCCTGTGTAATCAATTTCACACCCTGCGTGCGAGGTGTGGCAAAGTCTTGCTGGGGCAAGTCTTGAATAATAATGTCATTCTTGATCTGCAGGCACCAGCATGATGGTGAACAATTCAGGGGCACAAGTCCTCCACAACATCCTCTTCACTGCCATACTAACACTTACTACCATTGGCTGCCTGGAGCTCTGACTGCGACCATTCACCTGCATCGTTGCTGCACGCCATTTCCCAACGAAGGATGAGTCATCCGACACCAAACTGTTTATAGTATTAAAATGTGACATTTGTCTGACAATTTTAGGTAGAAAATTTCATACATTTGGTGACTGGGGAAAAGTCTTACTAAAGAAATGTGAAAAAAAAACTTTTTTTTTGTAAAAAAAACCAAATGTTTGGAAAGCATCAACGCAATGTTTTCATAATCGAATTTATTTGAAGGTAGTAACCTGGAAGTTAAATTGGACAACAATAGATTGGGCTGTATAGAACAATCTTTCTTTATACTATGCACAGCACTGTACATTTGTATATACAGTACAATGCACAATCCAAGCAAGAGTTCTTGGTTACAGGGTTTCCATGGTCCAAGGAGACTCCATGAGGTACAAGCTACTTCACAGAATGTATTACATTCGTGAAGTTGCAAGTCTCATTTCTTTTTTGGCCATTAAGTCTTCTCGGTTCCTGGGCCCCCTACTCCCATTTACTTAGCCAGTGAACCTACTTGACTAATATTTTCTCCACACCCCACCCCATCCAAAATGTTAAATTACAAGGAGAGATTACAAAAATGAGGGTTGTATCACCTGGAGTTTAAACAATTCGGGTGTGATCTGATCAAGACTGTCATATTATTAAGGGGAGCCAGTAGGGCAGGTAGAGAAACTGTTTCTGGTAGTTGGGAAAGCCTAGGCCTAGGGGTGGTGGGTGTAGCCTCTAAATTAGAAGCAAGCTTTCAGGAATGTAATTAGAAAATGCTTCTTCATGCAAAGGGTGGTAAAGCTTTGGAACTATCGCAAACAGCGGATCAACTGTTAATTTTACAACTGAGGTTGACAAAGTTTTGACATCTAAAGAGTAAGGGGGCAAAAGTGGGTATAGGAAGTTAGGTTGCAGATCTGCCAACATCCTAGCATAGACCTGAGAGGCTGAATGGCTCCTCAGGTTCCTGTGTCCTATGATCTGAGTCCCAACACAGTTTTCCATTTGAACCCATCGAGTTAGCACCTTTCATTGACATAGTGAATCAGCACCAATGGAAGACTGGTTTGGATGAACTGTGTATATTGACCTTGATCTTTGAGAAAATGCTGGATATTTCCGTGTGGTAGTCCACACTTTCCTGCTGAGCCCAGAGCCGAGGGCTGTCTGTGGATCCCAAGTGAATGTGGGCAAACCTAATGTTTGTTAGGCAGGGGAGTGTTAAAAGCGATGGGAAAAAGACTGTACAGAGAGTTAAAAATCAGCCAGTTGAATGGTGGAGGGACCTTCAGATTCTATGTCCTTTTCTTCCTGTGTGCAGGGATGGTACAGCCAGTTCTGATACTCAAGTTTTGGGAAAATGCAATTGAACAATCACAGAATTGGCAATGTCAATACATCTAACACCTTCAACCCTTCCAGACAGAATCAGAGTCATTCATTCATCAGATTTATTGACTTCAGATTATCTCTTGTCTTTGGACAAGTGGCAACGGGAGAATATTCTGATTGTCAAAGTGGTGTAGAGAAAGTGAGGACGTGTTAGTTTCTAACTGAATACTGGTGGCCTAAATGAAGGGACAAACCCAGCCAGTTTAGATGCAAAATAGTAGTGTCCCTACCTCTGACCCAGGAGGTTTTGGTTCAAGTCTCACCAGCTCCAGAGGCATGGTGTAACATTTCTGAACTGGTTAAATAGAAAATATCACTCAGTTCAGGTTTGCCTACATTCAGCTACAAACTAAAGGAGACATAATTTTAGCCTAACATCATGATGACAGCATTTTGTACATTTTCAGATCACATTACACCACTACCTTGACAGCATCTGATGTCCTTTAAAACATCTCAACAGCCCTCAAAATGGAAGGCAGCTTAGCAACCAATCAGGCATTGACCTTCAAGATGTGATGTTTGGCACACAGCCAATCAAATGATGCTGCCAATACTGCAATGAAACAGTGACTGGACTGTGGCCAGCACTGTAGTTTACAGACTGTTGGTGTCTGTCTAGTTCCACGTGTGCAAGTGGTTGTCAGTTACCACTGGGGAAGGGAGGGAAAGCATTGGAAAGGACAAGGTTAGGTTATATTGGGATTAGGGGCAAATAGGGTAAGGTGAGATAGGATGTAGGAAGGAGAAGAGTGGGATCATGGAATGGGAGGGCAGTGTATCGTTGAGTAGGGAAGAGACTGGTGATTGATCTGTGTGAATGGAAGAACATCATAGTTATGGTAGGTTTAACCTGTAGCAGATGGGAATGGGAGTAGCTCATAGTGGAGATTTGTAGCATCTAGATGGGATTGATTATAGATTTGTACAGGATGAGGTCTTAATTCAAAACTTTTCCTGGTGGAATATGTTTAATTTATTTTATTTAATTATACATTAAATTTGTTTTGGAGGTGCAGGAGCCAAGTGTTTGGGACGATGGCTCAACACTTGAAGGACTTGTGAGTATCAGAATATAGTGCTTCTGTTGGCCTGCTTTGGTAATTGGACTCAGTGCAATACAATCAGAGTCCCCAAGCACCAGGAGTTCAGTGGGTGATGGAGGTGACCCTTAGCAGTTACTGAATGGTCAGTTTTATTATAATGGAGAAAAGACTGTTTACTGTGTGATGTTCACAATGACACAGTGTCAGCCTTGTGAATATAAACAGAACTCTCACCACTTAATTGACCTGGATTCAAACGAGCAGCTTTTTTTTTTGTTGGGAGGGTGGTGGAATATTCAGATTGTTAAAGTGAGAGCCATTTCCAGATCACTGACTCTTCCGAGAGAGCCTCAAGTGACTCCAATCATACCACTTCTGTGCATGCAAAGGTTGATGAATTCATAGAAAAACTTGGAGAATTGAAAGGGTTACTCTTCCAGTTTCAGTCATTGAGAGCAACAGGGGAAGTTAATGAGGAGATTTTTTTGGGAACTATCCTTCAAGTCTCAAACTCCAAGCTTCCTTCAAGTGAAGCTGCACACTGGGAGCAGGGTCTCCCACACATTGATCCTTCAGGTTCATCTGGCAACTGGAGGTGCTCCTGCTCCCTAGCCAAGATTTCCTTGACCGTTTAGGGAAGGGTCCTTACTTACCCATTCTGGCCTCTGTGTGTCTCAAGGCCCAAATGCGATTGACACATTGTGGGCCTGTGAAACAGTCCTACCAAGTCACTCTGTTCAAGGGCAGTTACAGGATGGGCAACCAAGGCTGACATTGTCAGTGATGCACACATCCCAAGACAGAATTTTTAAAAAGCAATCTCTCAATGATAAAACGTGAGCAAGAGAGAGAGACTGACAAGTTTTCAACTACTAAAACAAGGTGAGGATTAAAAGAAAGCGGCTGACCTTTGTGTTCAGAAGAGAGAGAACAGTAGGCACTGAGTGACAGACTGAGAAAGGAAACTGAAAATAGTGGTGGTCTTTTCATTGTTGGATCAGACATGCGAATTGAAGAAACACTCAAAATGCCTCTTTGAGCCAGAAACTGCATGCTAATATATCAGACTAGAAATTTAATTCCTGATTCTGTGTTGAGTTGGCCATTCTCCACTGTAGGGTCAGGAAAGGGTGCAACATCAAACTCTAAAGATAGAGATGGAAAAATCAAGATTCACCATTTGGATCAACAGGCATTAATTGTTGGAAATAGAAGGAGCACAGGGTTGAGCTTAGCCTTAATACGCTGTGCATTTATGCATCACCACAGGACGTCTAAACAGACAGAGGGACTCTGCAATGGGGGAGGGTCATGAACACAGGGTAGGAACGTGGACAAAGAGGTTAATCATTCCTCGTGTCCATTAGTAACCACTGTCCACCCACGTGCACTTACAATCAGGGCTAAGCTTAAAAAATGTGATTGTGCTTTTGTTCGTGGTACTTTGCCAGTGACATTCATGTGTTGGTGTTCGGGGCTAATTCAGTCCTTATAACTGTGCTTCCCAATCACATTGACCAGGAGAGCAAAATGTAAATATTCTACCAGGCACACAATGTACACATTATTTCTATTCCCTGAAGAAATACAAGGGTAGAAATTATGATGCCATTATATGAACACCGAACACATGGAGGGAGGAATTTGATTTGAAATGTTTGTGGTAAGCTGTGACCATTCTTCTTAAAAAGCAAACCTTTGAAGAGCCCTTAGATCCTGTAGCATCGTTAGACTTGTCACTTTGAGAAATATCATTGTGATAGCCCACCCAATTAACGAGAAGTCGTCGATATCTTTCTTGTCAATTGAGCGTTAATATAAAATCAAACAGATAAGAAACAAAAGAATGTACACATCAGAGTATTTGGTGACCATGCCAATTCATTTTGTAAAAACTACACTTTATGGGGTGCCATATCCTCCTCCAAAACACTGATGCGCACATTTCATCCTCTCAACATGTATCCCTACTCAACAAGTCTCTCATTCCTGCCTTATCCCCCATGAAAGCAGTTATGTTCTATGTTGGAAGTGGTATAGAAACAACTTCACTGCTTTGGAAGCCTTTCGGGTAAGAGGGCCCTGTTCATCATTAGAGTGTTGGGACATCAATTTACTCTATTAATGGTTTTGCTGTGAGAGCAGTGAGCTTCTTCAGAGAACAGATACGGTGAGGTGAGATCTGCCAAGCCAATCATAGAATCCTGTGGCAGAGCAAATCTGATGGGCTGAATGGCCTTTTGTTTGCTGCTCCATTTGCATAGAAGGGAAGTGAAGTTCAGGCAGGTAAATGGAGTCGGGATCCAGGTCAGCAAAGGAATAATTGAATGGGATAAAAGACTCAAGGGAGTTGAATGACCTTTTTGTAACTCATGACCCTTTTCTGCAGCTCCGGCAAACTGGCAGACTAGATCAGATCTAGAGCTGGAGGCTGACTTGATGAGATGAAAGCCAATCACAAAAACTTAGGCTGCCACCATTCACACTCACAAAGAAGATACGCAGTTAATTACCGTTCCAATACCTTTGGGAGTGAGGAACGGGAACTGATGGTAATGTGTAAATAAATTCACTAATCTCAATGAATAAAATTTACTTTCTCTAATTAACGCCTCATGTTAAATGGAAAAACAATTGTACCCACATCTGTGATGCTCACAGGGAGTTCAACACTTCCATAAGAAAACAGAATGTTTCTGTTGAGTTTGAATGAATCATCTTCATCTGCTCAGAGTATCAGACACATTAATGTACTATATTGTATTTGATTTATAAATAAAAGCCTGGCCTCCACAACCTCTTCCTAATAAAGTATTACAAAGACTACCAAATGGACTTGAGTGAAATTTAATCTGAAATCAACTCCAAAATTGGGGCTCTATCATCCAACATACTTGAAACTTTTTCACCTTTGCCCTCAGTTTAATTCCAATACTGACAACACCATATATCTTGTCTGCCAACAACTGTCATATCTATTACACATGCCTCCAGCTACTTCAGTCTTCGGCAGCTCAATTCCTCACTATCCAACCAATCTCTCCTGCCCTATGGTATTACTGAATGGCAAGAATGTTCTTCCCACCAAACTCCTTCAAAACCATTGCTCAGTTCAATCTTTTTTCTGTTTCCAGTTAGAGTCACCATTGTCCCATCAGGCTATAAGGATGCTTTCCTATGATAGAGAGAGAGAGAGATTAGATTAGATTAGATTTAGATTAGATTAGATTACTTACAGTGTGGAAACAGGCCCTTCGGCCCAACAAGTCCACACCGCTCCGCCGAAGCGTAACCCACCCATACCCCTACATCTACATTTACCCCTTACCTAACACTATGGGCAATTTAGCATGGCCAATTCACCTGGCCTGCACATCTTTGGACTGTGGGAGGAAACCGGAGCACCCGGAGGAAACCCACGCAGACACGGGGAGAGAGAGAGAGAGAGAGAGATGATCAGCAGTAGTTTAACCTGAGGGTCACTGTGCCTCAAGCGAGGAGAGAGATTGAGAAAAGTCATTCATGGTAACCCGAAGCAATGTGAGAATGGAACCCTAACTGGTTGGTATCACACTACAACACAACCTGGCTGCCCAGCCAATCAAGCACCATAGGGTTTACTTCTCACCAGAGAGCGACGACTGGTGGCGGTTTAACCTGAAGGTCACCACACCCTGGGAGAGGAGAGATGTTGAGAAATAGCATCCTTCACAGTAACCTCAGCCAATATGTCGATTGGACATTCGTTTCTAACCTCCCCGAGGTCCAGGAATATATCCTTGATGTCCAAATCTCCTTGTTGGAAACTTTTTGGTCAGGATGCTATTCTGCCAATAGACCATTTTCATCAGTTGTCATAGCAAAGAGCTCCGAATGGCATGTTACTTAACCCTAACCCTTGCCAGACTCCTCAATGTCTCTGCACCTTTCTGTACAGTTAACCAACTACACGATCCCACTGCCTGCTTCTTCTCCCAGTAGCATGCAAAAGCTTCACTGGTCTGGAGTTACTTGTGTCAGCATAACCAGCATATTTCCTTGGTTGACTTTGCTACTCTCTTCATCCAATCACCCTGGCATCCATCATAATTTCAAGTTGGTGTCCCTTGCAATCATTGCCTGCTGCCCTCCCATGGTTTAATGAGCTTCCATACAGAGATCAAGTGGTTATCTGACTTATTACTGGAAAAACGAAAGCTATCTCCAGCAGGATGTCTGCAAATGGACATGATGGTGTCATGACAATGTCACTAATAACGCAGAAACTCAGACCAATGAAAATACACTGGGTATTTGGTGGGTGGGGCAAGTCGATGGGAAGAGTTTGGGGGACAGGCAAATCCACCCCTAAAAGTCTCCAAAACTAGAAAATCCATTTACAGTTGGTCAACCAATCAGAGGAAAGTCTACCGGATAATTAGACCTGAAGGAAATGGTGAAGAGCTGCTCCTCCAATCATGGGCAGGTGCTTTCCCCTGCCAGCTGCTGATAGGTTCATTGTTGTGTCAAATGTTACATGTAAATCTGTGATGTGGAAATGTTGGTGTTGTACTGGGGTGGACATCGTCAGAAGTCACACAACATCAGATTTTATTTATCAGGTGAAAGAGCAGCACTCTAAAAGCTTGTGATTTCAAATAAACCTGTTGAACTATAACCTGGTGTTGCGTGACTTCTGACATTTAAATCTGTAATTGAGATTTGGGATCATAACTGCCTGGTTAATCTGTGGCAGCTTTACTCAGTAGTAAATCTTTTGCTGAGACCTCACTAGTTACAATAACTTGCCCGTGTATTATCTATTCTGAAAAAAAAATTGTGAGCTTATGCTTGTTGTTCTGTATCAATATAAATCCCATGGTGTCTGGGGGATTAATGTTTTCCTTTTGTGACTCGACAGCAAGCTTAATGAATGGCTGTTAATTATTGAGGATATTGATGAATTAACCTCATTCTGCTTCGTGTGAGTCCAAAGCCCCCATATGTCACAAATAAAAAGCATTGTAAATATGTCACTGCATCACTTAATAAATGAGTTAGTGTGAAAAGAAGAACAGTCCTTGAAAAAAATCTCAAGGAAAATCCTTCAGATGAAGAACCATTTCAAATGCTCTGTGGACAACAGGTTTTTACTGGCTGGTGAAATTTAAAATCAATCAATAAATCTGAAACATTAAGCTGGTCCCAACATGGTGCCATCACTAATTGTCAAATAAACACATTTGGTTCACCAATGCCTTTTAGGGAAGGAAATCTTTTGACTTTGCCTGGTCTGGCCTACATGTGACTCCAGACCCACAAAAACGAGGTTGTGCTTAGTTGTGCTTGGCAATAGCCTGGCAAGCTAATTAGGTTCAAGAGATGACCAACAAATAGTAGCCTATCCAGTGATAACCAGATCTCTTGAAAGAATAAATCAAAATCAGAATCCCTACACTGCAGAAAGAGACCATTTGACCCACTGAGTCGGCACCAAACCTCCAAAGAGCATCCCAGGCCTGGTCCCCATAACCCATCATTTCCCATGGCTAACCCACCTAGCCTACACATCCCTGGACACTATGGCATGGCCAATCCACCTAACCTGCACATCTTTGGGATGTGGGAGGATACCAGAGCACCCAGGGGAAACCCACACAGACACAGGGAGAACATGCAAATTCCACACAGTCACCCAAGGGTGAAATCGAACCTGGGTCCCTAGCACTGTGAGGCAGCAGTGCTAACCACTGAGCCACCATGTACCACATTTAACTACATGGTAGCTCATCTTTCCTTGGGGCAGGTTAGTGATGTGTCATTAATGCTGTGTCCTAAACAGCAGCATCCACATCCCACAGGTGAATTTAAAACAACTTGTACTTATATAGCATCAGGAAACTCTCAGTGATGGAAGAGAGGTATAATAAGCTTAGTTCAAAGTGGCAAAGTGGATACTAAGGCGACAATCAATATTCTTCAGGGGCAATGGGGAAGGTACAGTTTCAGTGACGAGGGAACTGGGTCCATGGCAGTGACTACAGACCAGAGCTCTGCCCACCCAATAGGAGAGGTCAGACATTCACAGAAGGTCGTGCAGAAAGTCAGCAGCAGATCAAAAAGCAAAGTACATTTCTTTCTAAAGTGATGCATTACCTTGCATCACAAACTATAAAAGCAGCAAAATCCAAACCCACTCGGCTTTTAAACATTAGGAAGATCTTCTGACTGATCTGGAGTTTCCATACCTTCAGCATATCATGGCAACACATCAGGGATCAAACTTCAGTGGATCAAACAACACAACAAAGGAAGGTTTTCATTTATATATAGGCTTTCACAACCTCAGGACATCCAACAGTGTTGCATAGCCAATACTTTGAAGCTTAATCACAAATTCAGGAAGCATGGCAACTAATCTGTGCACAACAGCCTCCCACATGTGATAATGACCAGCCAAACCATCTTTTTAGTAATGTTGATCGAGAAATAAATATTGATCCCATGTTGCAGGGGAGAAATTCCCCACTCTTCAAAGGACCATCTATGGAACCTTTGAACATGGACCTGAAAGGGTATAAGGGAACTGGGCTTAATGCATGCAAATAGTCAAGGTCATTTCCTCAGGTTAGGGGAGTCCAAAGCTAGAGAGGACAAGTTTAAGGTGAGAGGGGAAAGATTCAAAAGGGACCCAAGGAGCAACTTTTCATGCAGAGGATGGTGCGTGTATAGAATGAGCTGCCAGAGGAAGTGGTGGAGGCTGGTACAATTACAGCAACGAAAAGGCATCTGGGTGGGTATATGAGTAGGAAGGTTTTAGAGGGATGGAAACCAAATGTTGGCAAATGGGACTAGATTAATTGAGGATATCTGGTTGGCCTGGAGAAGTTGGACCAGAGGGTCTGTTTCTGTGCGGTACATCTCTGTAACTCTATGTAGATTGGATGTTGATTCTAAGAGTGCAGCTTCCTTCAGTACTGTCATTGCTGGAGCATTGTCCGCGACTGTGTCCATTGGTATTCCCACTGTCAGAACTGAGACTCCATCCGCTCAAGATTCTCCTTATTGACACACATTGCTATGAGAAAGTGAGGACTGCAGATGCTGGGGATCAGAGCTTAAAAATGTGTTGCTGGAAAAGCGCAACAGGTCAGGCAGCATCAAAGGAACATCGATTCTCCTTCTCCTTTGATGCTGCCTGACCTGCTGCGCTTTTCCAGCAACACATTTTTACCACATTGCTATGGCTCTGCTCAGGATTTAATTTTGTTCTGCTCTGGCTGGGGCTGATGTCCTTGTTTGTTATTTTACCAGCACCCCGGCCGCAGCAGAGTCCTCTCCACAAACTCACAGGGACACTGCTGAGGTCAGCTCACTGCCATGAAGCACTCCCAAGGAGCAACATCAACTTGTTTGTGCCCCAGGCCACCCAACTCACTGAGCTTGAGTGTGGACACCCAGACACGCTTACGGATCGTAATTCATTCATCCGCAGGTAATCCTTCTCATCACTGTCACTTAGGGAGACTGCAGTCTCTTGTAAATACACCCACTCCCACATGCCACTATCTTCCAGCCGCTTTTTCTGACAGCTAGCTCTTCATCTCTCTCTGTTAAATTGGGTATTCATTAGTCAATTGAGCAAATATCAAAGCTGTAGGATAAAATAAAGAGTGGAACAAAGCAATAAAAACTGATCACTGGACACGCACTTCAACTCCAATGAAGAAATATAATTGAGAAATGCTTTAGAGTGAAGAATATAGATCTTGCTTTTTGTGCATCTTTTTTGCTGCTGTAATTTTATGTACCTCGCTCTGTGCTGTCACTGTACGTTATGATCAGCCTGCATTGCACACAAAGCCAAACTTTTCACTGTATGTGACAATAATAAATCAAATCAAAATTGAAAACAGAATCAAACAAAATGATTTAAAAAGGAGACTAGGCACAAGAACAGGCCATTTGGCCCAACCATACTGTTCCATCCACATCTGAATTGATCTATTGCCCTGTCCTGGATAAGCCTTCCACTTAAATGCGTTGATGCTGTTTGCTTCACCTCCCTGTGGTAGTGCATTCCACATTTTCACCACTCTTCCAGTAAAGGCATTTCTTCTGACTTTCCCATTGGATTTGTTGATGACTGTCTTTTATCGGCAGCCTTTAGTCCCGTTCTTCCCCACCAGAGGGAACATTCTCTCTGTTTCCACTCCATCAAAATCTTTCATCATTTCAAAAGCGTCTATGAGCTCACCCCTGAGCCTTTATTGTTCAAGAGAAAAGAGATGCATCCTATCAATCCTTTTCTGAAACTTTGACCTAGATATTTATAGAGTCAAGCAACACAGAAACAAGACCCTTTGGTCCAACCAGTCCATGCTGATCATAATCACAAACTAAACTAGTCCCACCTGCCTGTTCCTGGCCCATATCCCTCCAAACCTTTCCTATTCATGTACTTATCAAAATGACTTTTAAACGTTCTAACTGCACCTGTATCCACCACTCCCTCTGGAAGTTCAGTCCACACACAAACCTGAATAAAAATGTTGCCCCTCATGTCTTTTTTAAATCTTTCTCCTCTCACTTCTAAAATATATCCCCGTGTCTTGAAACCTCCCACTTCAGGGAAAAGAGATCTGTCATCACCTTACATCCTACATACGACTAAAGCTTTCAGCCTTAAATAGAATCTTAAGCTTCAGTTGTTCATTGTAACTGATAGCTCTCTTAATCTCTGTCACGTGGACAGTTTTACACTTGTACAATTTCTGAGAAATGCTTGTAACCACAGGAGTTAAAGCCTCAACTTTATACAACTTCACATTGTCAAAGACAATAAAATGCTGATGTTGCCAGTAATCCATTCATTCCACATGCAAAAATATTGGGTGGTTTGACCTTGGTAAATAGCCCAATGTATTCAGGGGTGTGCTGACTTAGGTGGGTTAGTCATGGGAAATGGGTAGGGTGACACGGTGGTTCAGTGGTTAGCACTGCTGCCTCACAGCACGCGTGTCCCACATTCAATTCCAGCCTCGGGTGACTGTCTGTGTGGAGTTTACACACTGTGGTTTCCTCCCACAGTCCCAAGATGTTCAGGTCAGGTGAATTGGCCATGCTAAATTGCCCATAGTGTTAAGTGCATTAGTCAGAGGGAAATGGGTCTGGGTGGGTTACTGTCCGGAGGGTCAGTGTGGACTTGTTGGGCCGAATGGCCTGTTTCCACACTGCAGGTAATCTAATCAGAAAAAGGGATTACAGGGATTGGATGGGATTCTCTTCGAGAGTAGATGTGGACTCAATGGGCCAAATGGCCTGCTTCCACACTGTAGGGATTCTATGATGCACTGACTGTAGTACACATGTATATGTGAAGAGCTTCCCAAAGCTGTCTGCTTGAGCAGCCAAGACATTTCTCAGACTGCGAATTTTGAAGGAAAATTGAGCAAATGAAGGACTTTAAACATCTATCAAATTTCCTGCAGAGGACTGTATCTGTTTCCTGATAACTGTGAGCTAAATGGGAGCCAGACGAAACACAATGCCTGCTGGGCATAATAAGATTATTGGATTGACAAAGGGCAGAGGAGAGGATTTCCTGAATCACTTCTTTCTACAATCAGCGACAGCTTTGTAATTTACTTTGCAGAGTGCTAAAGCCCACTAGCCCTCAGCGTGGAATAATTTATTCACCAATTGCCTTGAGAAAGCATTAGGCAAAGCAGTCAGCCATGCCAGATCCTACATTTACGCCAGTAAAAGCACTTTAAGAGAAACCTCAGCTGGGACCAGCCAGCAGGGAGGCTTTCAAACACTCTCAACCTCAACTTTCCCCTCCCCAATCATCCCCTTCAAAATAAATAAACAATGTGGTTCATTAAATAAGCTCAGCAGATGTCCATTTCAGTCATACCATCCAAGTGACAAGAGGGGCAGAGCAAGCGACATTGCAAATGAGGGCCCAGTTCCCCTCACATCTCTCACTCCAGCTTCAAGGTCTGCTTGAAACCTTCAGCCACAGAGCCCCTCACGATGTTGCTGATCTTGCCCTCTTGTGACCAAGTTAAGGTAAGGTCACTTCTCAAGTAAAACTCTGAGAGGAACGAGAGGAGTTGCCTTCTCATAGCAATTTTTAATCACCTCAGGATGCCCTGAAGATTCCCACAGCTACTGTGGCTTTTGTAGCACTATCATGACCCAGGAATTGTTGCTGTGAACTTGTGCACAGCAGGATCCCATAAGCAGCAATGTGGCAATGACCAGGTCATTGACCACTTTTCTAGTGATCTTAGTCAAGAGATAATGATTGGCAACAATAGTATACTCATCAACATTAAGGGCATTTAAATGGTCATTGGATAGGCATATGGATAATAATGGAATAGTGTAGGTTAGGTGGGCTTTAGATTGGTTTCACAGGTCGGTGCAACATCAAAGGCCAAAGGGCCTATACTGCACTGCAAGGTTCAATGGCCAGAATACCAAGACTTTTATTTATTCATTCACTAGCTCAGCCAGCATTTATTGCCCAGAGGGCATTTAAGACTCAACCATATTGCTGTGGGTCTGGAGTCACATGTAGGCCAGACCTGGTAAGGATGGCAGTTTCCTTCCCTGAAGGGGATTAATGAACCGGATGGAGTTTTCCTGACAATTGGCAATGGATTCACAGTCATCATTAGACTCTTTATTCCAGATTTTTATTGGATTCAAATTCCACCATCTGCCAAAGTAGGATTTGAACCCATAATATTACTTGGGTCTCTTGATTTACAGTCAAATGGTAATACCATTAGGTCATCACCTCCATCCGTCCTTTGAGTAAACTGTCGTGGCATCTTTTAAGTCCACTCAAGGGGAAAGACAGGGCCTTTGTTTAAGGTCTCATATACCCAAAAGAGGCTATTTCTTTTAGTGCTGCTCTTACTAGAATTCTGAGCTCAAGATGGTAGAGTCAGATTTGAACTCACAACCTTCTAATGGTTCAGGCATATAGTTCTTTGAAAGTTTCATCACAGGTAGACAGGGTGGTAAAGAAGGCATTTAGCACACTAGGTTTGGAGGGATAAGGGCCAAGCGCAGGCAGGTTAGTTTGGGAACATGGTCGGCATGGACTGGTCGGACCGAATGGTCTGTGTCAATGCTGTATGACTCTGTAACTCTCTATAACTCAGATGCAGTGTGGGACCCACTGATCACAATTAGCAGAAGCCTGTGGAAATAGTAGCAGCCATGCCTGATAGTGCCACTTGTACCTCTGCATCAGGACATCTGTCAGGGAAGACTCCTTGGATTTTGTTGGATTTGGGGTTTTAGCTTCAATCTCTCCACCGATTGCCCTAAAGCCTGTTCACACAGAGGGCGGTACATGTATGGAATGAGCTGCCAGAGGATGTGGTGGAGGCTGGTACAATTGTGACATTTAAGAGGCATTTGGATGGGTATATGACTAGGAAAGGTTTGGAGGGATATGGGCCGGGTGCTGGCAGGTGGGACTAGATTGGGTTGGGATATCTGGTCGGCATGGACGGGTTGGACAGAGGGTCTGTTTCCGCGCTGTACATCTCTATGACTCTATGACTCATCTTGACCCAATCTGCAAAGAGGAGAAAGTGAGGACTGCAGATGCTGGAGTACAAGAGTTGAAAAATGTGGTGCTGGAAAAATACAGCAGGCCAGACAGCATCCGAGGAGCAGGAGAATCGACATTCCGGGCATAAGCCCTTCTTCCTGAAGTAGGATTTATGCCCGAAACGTTGATTCTCCTGCTCCTTGGATGCTGCCTGATCTGCTGTGTTTTTCCAGCACCACATTTTTCAACTCCAATCTGCAAAGAGCCATGATTTTCAACCCTTGATGATGAGAAGGAGAAAATGATCCTTCCAGAGAACAGGGTATGTAATTCAAGGTGACAGTGTAGGATACTAGGGAGGTGTTGTGGCTCAGTGGTTAGCATTGCTGCCTCACAGCACCACGGACCTGGGTTAGAGTATGTGTGTATGTTTTTTTTAAAATTTGATTCCTTACAGTGTGGAACAGGCCCTTCGGCCCAACCAGTCCACACCAAACCTCTGAAGAGTAACCCACCCAGACCCACTTCCCTCTGACTAATGCATCTATCACTATGGGCAATTTAGCATGGCCAATTCACCTGACTGGCACATCTTTGGACTGTGGGAGGAAACCAGAGCATCCGGAGGAAACCCACGCAGACACGGGGAGAACGTGCAAACTCCAAACAGACCTGAGGCTGGAATCGAACCTGGGACTCTGGTGCTGTATTGAGCCGCTCTGGTGTGTGTGTGTGTGTGTGTGTTTGTGTGTTTGTATGTGAGAGAGAGAGAGACTGGGACAAAGCACTAATTAAATTTAGGATTTACTCATACAGAAGTGATAATGGTAAAATTAAGGGTGGGAGTTCTATTTTGCAAGTTTTTATTCTACTTGCTGTAGAGGTGAATGCCACATCCTTACACAAGGTACACGGTCTGAAAGCTAGAATCTGTTTCCAAACTGAAGGCTTATTACCTTCTGCCTCCATCCCCTTTGAGGGGGTGTTAATCTAATTCGATGAGCTCCTGTTCAGAACCCCTCCACCTGCCAGTGTCAATTCCCTGCCCACTCCCACCCCATTCAAAAATAAGAATAAATGAGGATAAACAATTTCTACTGACAGGACAGTCAGAGGACACAAATTTAAAGTAATTGGCAAAATCAAGCTGTGAAGTAGGAGAGGAAAGTGTTTAACACTCATCTCCTTACTGTGATCCAGAGCGCACTGCCTGAAAATGCAGTGGGAGCAGATTCAATAATAACAGCCAAAGGGAACTGGATAAATACTGAGCGAGGAGGAGACTTGTCTTGCTAAGAGGATAGTACAGGGGAGTAGGATGAATTGGAGAGTACAACAAACCAGTTTAAAGATGATGGACCGAATGGCCTCCTGCCATGAATACGGTTTCCTGACTTCATGTTAAATAATTGCCTTCCAGAGCTGGTGCTCATAACCTTTGTCCCAGTAGTTATGGCCTTTTGCAAATCTTAAACATTACCCTCCGGGAGAAAATAAAGTTGAGCAGCTAAGGCAAATCTGAATCATTACTTCAAATTAAGGCAGGGAGACAGGACCAGAGTGATATTAATGGCAATGAATGAGATGTAAATTTAGAACAGATATTTGGAAGATCTATTTAGCTAATTAAAATGGTGATAGATGGTTTAGAAGATCCACCAAGGGGATTGTAGGGAGATTGGTAGTTGGTCTATCACAAAGCTGCACTCTCTTGGGTTTGTGCAGATTGTTATACCAAAGAGAGATTCTCCAGCAATCCCACCGCCTAATCCAGCTTCGTTATCCTAATAACACTCTGATCAAACCCAATTTCGTTTTAATGTTGCTCTTGGGATTTAGTAAAAGGAAATAGATTTAAGGTAATTGGCAAATGAGAAACCAGCAGGGAGATTCACAGTACACTGCTCTGATCTGTAATGCACTGTCTGAAAGACCAGGAGAAGCAGAACCAATACTAAGGGGAATTAAGTATACATTTGAAAAGGAAATGTTTGTAGGACGATGGAGGGGAGTCTCTGGGAACTTGAACAAACATGCGAATTAGAAGTAGGAGCAGTTCATTCAGTCACCTTGATACTGCTGTGCCATTCAATCAGATCATTGCTGATCTAACTGCGCCATATTCCCGCCTACCCCAATAACCTTTTACCCACCCAAGAATCAAGACGAAAACTTCAGTAGTTTCTGGTGGTGATGATGATGGCCGGGTGACCAGGACAGAAGTCCCCTTACAACACTTTTGCACAGAAACATAGTAACTAGGATCAGGAGTAGGTCATTCGGCCCCTCTAGCATGCTCCGTCGTTCAATAGGGTCATGGCAGATTATCGAACTCAGTTCCCTGTTCCTGCTTTCTCCCCATACTCTTTGATCCCTTTAGCCCTAAAAACATTATCTTCCTAACTAATATAAGGGCGGCATAGTGGCTCAGTGGTTAGCACTGCTGCCTCACAGCGCCAGGGACCTGGGTTTGATTCCCACCTCGAGTGTCTGTCTATGTGGAGTCTGCACATTCTCCCTGTGTCTGTATGGGTTTTAATTGGGAGCTCCAGTTTCCTCCCACAATCTAAAGATGTGCAAGCTAGGTGAATTGGCCATGCTAAATTGCCCATAGTGTTAGGTGTATTAGTTAGAGGTAAATATAAGGTAGGGAATGGATCTGGGTCAGTTACTCTTTGGAGTGTTGGTGTGGGCTTGGTGGGCTGAAGGGCCTGTTTCCATACTGTGGGGAATGCAACCTAATCTAGCTCCTTCTTGAAAACATCCAATGTTTTGGTCTCAACTGTTTTCTGTGACAGAGAATTCCACAAGCTCCCCATTGTCTGGATGAAAAAATCTCTCCTCAGCTTAGTCCTAAATATCCCATTCTCTATCCTTAGACTCAGCACTGGGATCCACTGCGAGGGTAGAAGGGCCACAGTTTAACATTGGTGTGAAAGCAGCACTTTTTCCCTATTACCATAATTTCCAATGGGACTTTGTCTACATTTGGATTAGAGGCCATAACCTTCAGACCCAGAGGTGAAAATGATACAAATTGACAAGTAACAAGAAATACAGGGCTTGAGAGCTGTATTTGGCATCCGAAAGTCAATGCACAAAGGCATTCAACATACTAATTGGTTTGATTAAGAAGGAAAATGCTGTGTTTTCCCTCCTGGTTGTCCTCTCAGCCTAATAAGATTTGGACATTTATGGGTCTGCTCTACATTAGTGAAGTTCAGGCTGATAAATAGCTTCAACCAACCAAATCATTTGTCCAGATCCTGGTTTCAAGCAACAGCAGGGTCTGGCTGTGGCTAATGTCTCCAGGGACTGTGTCAAAATTACATTACCAACGGCTAATACTCGAGGGACAAAAGCAGCAGGTGGTCTGAGATACTGATCTATTTTCAGCTTCTTGATTGAGATCTTTATTGTTGGCACTGTTTTCTTGGAGTTCATGCATTGTCACAAAACTGTTCTGATGCTGGACGATTGAAACTGAATTTCTAATGTTCATGGGGGAACCTCGGTGTATGTTAATAGTTTCGGAGGATACTGCAGGGCATATTAATAGCTTTTGAGGGTAACCCGGTGTATGTTAATAGTTACAGAGGGTAACCTGGTGTATGTTAATCGTAACAGAGGGTAACCCGGTGTATGTAAATAGTTACAGAGGATCTCTGGATTCATGTAAATAGTTACAGAGAGTCCCCGGTGTATATTAATATTTGCAGAGGGTCTCTGGGTGGAAGTTAACATTTACAGGCAGTATCCATGTGTGTGGGAATACTGACAGAGAGTTCCTGGTTGTGCATTATCAGATCCCTCGGTGTGTATAAATATATACAGAGGGTTCCTGGGTGCAGAAGGTTTCGGGGTGTATGTTAATATTTGAAAGATCCCCTTCCTCTTCTGACATTTCTTCACCATTAGCCAGCAGCTGGGAGAGACTGCATTTCCCTTGTTCCATTCTTACCTTCCTAATTGTAGCCAAAGAATCACAGCAATCATTTCTCTCCCAATCCCATGGATTTACCCTTGCCTTGCTCTTGTTGACATATGCCTTGTTGCCTTGCTCTCATGTGACCTTGTGACATATTCTGAATATGCCTCAGTCTTCATGGATGCACTGACAATGCCTAACTCCTATTGCAGTGGCTGTCTCTCTCTTTTTGGCTCTCTCTCTCTTGAGTCTGCACTGTTGCTGAATGATTAGTCTGCTGACCCGACATCCAGCACTAGATGAGCTGAAATACTGGAATTTCTCACTAATTGCCACAAAAGCATTCCCTAGTCTCTGACTCCATCCTGTTCGCTGAGAATGAAGTTTGAACCAGGCTGTTCATCATATCGGTGTCATATTTGGCATATCTGTATTAATATAGCACCTTTCATAACCTTGGGGCTTTCTGGCTCGAGGTGTAGTGACTGATGTCATCGGGAAAACATGCAACAAGTGCAGAGCTACAACCCCCAAAGGTTTTGGCCCCAGTGACCAGGAAAACCTTTTAGAGAACTGATCTTCTCAGAAATAGTGCCATGGGATGTTTACAACCTCTGGAGAGCGTACACAAGTAACAGTCTGACCAAGAGGACAGTGCCTCTGACCGGGCAGTACTGGGGCAATACTAGCACTGAAGTGACAGCCTGCAATATTAGCCCCATGCTGTGGATTTGGACAATGAACTTGCAGCATTCTAACTCAGAGATTGAGTCAGATTGACTGAAGCAAGAAAAGTTAAGGTCTGTCAAGGCCCATTTCAGTGCTTAAGCACAGATCTGTTATGGTGCAGAAGAAAGCCATTTAGCCCATCTTGTCTGTGCCAGACCTTTGAACATTTTGACTGAGTGACAAACTGCTGCCTTTGCCCCATAGTCCCACCCCCCAATGTGTTCCAGTGAAGTCTGGATTCCCACAGTCAAATGACCAAAACGTGACTCATTTGGGGTGATCACTGCAGAGTCCAGGAATACTATGCAACAGAGCAGTGCTGACAGAGAAGGCAGTAGGTGTGGGTTTTGAGCGAGATTAAACCTGCTCTGCTTACTGATCACCGTGGAAACAGGGCCTACTGGCCAGAGCAAGTCTCAGTAACCCAGAGCAGGAGCAGAAGGAGGAGCAGGGGCAAGATCAAGTCAGACCACAAAATCGCAGAGTGGTTACTGTGCACAGGGAAGCCAGTCAGCCCATTATACCAGCCCGATTACCTAGTACAAATCTCCTACCTTGTCCACATATCCCTCCACATCACCTCTATCCAAATAATCACAATGATGCGGTCCTAGTGCCTACTCATGGCTGCTGCAGTGGAGGCGAATTTAGGTTCCCAACGGCATCTACATCCAGCACAGATACATTGAGGTGTCTCCCTTGGCAAGTACCAGCGAGGACTTATAGTAGCGAGGGTGTGGGTGGAGATGAGATAGAGCCGAAGAGTGGGAACTTTCATTCCAGCAGTGATAAGGCGAAGGTGACTTGTGCTTGACCACCAGACCCATGGCCCATAGTGGAGCATTCAATAAGGAGGACTATGAAGATGAACACTTTTTCTTCACTTCTTTATTCTTCTCCCTTTATATTCTATGTTTTGGTTTACCTTTCTTTTTTTGTAAGTTCAAAATCACACAACATCAGTTTATTATCCAACAGGTTTATTTGGAAGTACAAGCTTTTGGAGCGCTGCTCCTTATAGTCATAGAGTCGTAGAGAAGTACAGCATGGAAACACACCTTTCGGTCCAACCCGTCCGTGCCAACCAGATATCCCAACCCAATCTAGTCCCCCTGCCAGCACCCGGCCCATATCCCTCCAAACCCTTCCTATTCGTATACTCATCCAAATGCCTCTTAAATGTTGCAATTGTACCAGCCTCCACCACTTCCTCTGGCAGCTCATTCCATACACGTACCATCCTCTGTGTGAAAACATTGCCCCGTAGGTCTCTTTTATATCTTTCCCCTCTCACCCTAAACCTATGCCCTCTAGTTCTGGATTCCCCGACCCCAGGGAAAAGACTTTGTCTATTTACCCTATCCATGCCCCTCATAATTTTGTAGACACCTTTATAAGGTCACCCCTCAGCCTCCGACACTCCAGGGAAAATAGCCCCAGCCTGTTCAAGCCTCTCCCTGTAGCTCAAATCCTCCAACCCTGGGCAACATCCTTGTAAATCTTTTCTGAACCCTTTCAAGTTTCACAACATCTTTCTGATAGGAAGGAGACTAGAACTGCACTACATATTCCAACAGTGACCTAACCAATGTCATCAGGTAACTAGCCCTGAGAAGCTAGTGCTTCCAAATAAACCTGTTGGACTATAACCTGATGGTGTATGGTTTTTTTTAACTTTGTCCACCCCAGCTGAACACCTGCACCTCTACATACTGTTTTATTCAAGATGGCACCGTTGGGTGGAAACAATAGGCAACACTTTTCACTGTATTTTGTAACAAAATACATGTGACAATAAAAATGCAAATCAAATCAATGCCCCTCTTGAAAGTTTCAGTTGAACCAGCCCCCACCAAAATGCCAGGCAGGATATTTCTTACTCTAACAACTCAGTGTTTGAAAAAAACCTTTCTCTCACTTCAGCCTTGCTTCTTTTACCCATCAATTTAAATCTGTGCTCACTCATTCTTGTTCCTTTTATGAGCAGTTTCTCCCTCTCTACACTACTCAGCTGCTCGGGATTTTGAAAATCTCTATCAAATCACCCTCTTAGCCTTCTTCTCTCCAAGATGAATCTTCCCAAATTCTTCAATCTATCCTCATCACTGACATTTCTCCTGCCTCCCGACCAGATATCCCAACCCAATCTAGTCCCACCTGCCAGCACCCAGCCCATATCCCTCCAAACCCTTCCTGTTCGTATACCCATCCAAATGCCTCTTCAATGTCAATGAGGTCCCATTACCAGGGTAGCTAACAACTACACACTTTCATCTGTCTACATTACGCTGGATTGATCAAGAATCTATCCATCACAGTCCTAACAAAAGTCAGAGGTCGCACGACACCAGGTTATTGTCCAACTGGTTTATCTGAAATCAGTGCTGGTCTGAAAGCTTGTTATTTCAAATACAACTGTCGGACTATAACCTGGTGTCGTGTGACTTCTGACTTTGTCCACCCCAGTCCGACACTGGCGCCTCTACATCAGTCTTAAATATACGCAGCTCCCTCTGGTAAGATGCTCTAAAGACTCTCAACCCTCTTGAGAGAAGAAATTCCTCCTCATCACAGTGTTAAACTGTGCCAGTCATGGTCAGCAAAATGATTAAGCAGCTTCGATATAATCCATTGAAGAAAGGGAAGGGAAAAACATGATCCACGATTGAAGTGGAAAGCAAAACAGGCTGAAAACCTTACTTGGTGTGCAGGAAGTGAGCTGAATATTAGAAGGTTTAATAACAGAGCTTGCCAGCTATCTACTTGTGCACTGCAGAAGCCTGGTGCATTAGTCAAGGAGAGGTTGTGGAGTTTACTAGCGGACAGTAAGCCAAATTGTTGAACTGGACTCTATAAATCAGTGTGACGCCTTTCTGTAATTGGGATGCACTTTGAGTGGATGGTGCTGATAAGAGGAATGCTATGAAAAGCTGCTAGCTCTGTCACAGCTAGATCCAAGCACATTGAGGGGTCCTGCTGTGGCTGTTCGCTGGTGAAGCAATAACAGCTAAGATTGTTCATGCTTATTGCTGAAATACAGATTGGCTCAGGAGGAAAAATTCCTCCCTCATGGTCTGTTCGCTTATATAATTTTAAAAATGTGCACGAGATCACGGTTCTACCCACTGCTGTATTTGATAAGACACTCAGAGCAAAGTACAGGCAGTAACTGGAATGGAAGATGTGAAGGAGTCGGTGATTATTCACAATGAGACCACAGTGCACCTGTCACACAACTACAGAACACACAAGGATATGTTCTTGGGTCTCTCCTCTTCGTAGTTTTTATAAATGACTTGGATGAAGAAATCGAAGGGTGGGTTAGTAAGTTTGCCAATTCCACAATGATTGGTGATGTTGTAGATAATGTCGAGGACTGTTGTAGGCTACAACAAGACATTGACAGGATGCAGAGCTGGGTTGAGAAGTGGCAGACGGAGTTCAACCTGGATAAATGTGAAGTGATTCATTTTGGAAGGTCGACTTTAAATGTTGAATACAGGGTTAAAGACAGGAGTCTTAGTGGTGCGGAGGAACAGGGGGATCTTGGGGTCCATGTACATAGATCCCTCAAAGTTGCGACCCAAGTTGATGGGGTTATTAACAAGATATACGGTGTTTTAGTTTTCATTGACACAGGTATTGAGTTTAAGAGCCGCAAGGTTTTGCTGCAGCTCTATTAAACCCTGGTTAGACCACACTTGGAATATTGTGTCCAGTTCTGGTCGCCTCATTAGAGGAAGGATATAGATGCTTCAGAGAGGGTGCAGATGAGATTTACCAGGATGCTGCCTGGATTGGGGGGCTTGTCTTATAAAGAGAGGTTGAGTGAGTTTGGGCTTTTCACACTGGAGAGAAGAAGAAAGACAGGTGACTTGATAGAGTAGATAGCCAGAGATTTATCCCCAGGGCAGAACAAGGGGTCATAATTTTAAGGTGATTGGAGGAAGGTTTTGAGGAGATGTCAGAGGTAGGTTCTTTATGCAGAGAGTGGTGGGTGAGTGGACTGCACTGCCAGCAGTGGTAGTAGAGACAGCAACATTAGGAGATTTAAGTGACTGCTGGACAAATACATGGAAGGCAGTAAGTTGAGGGGTGTCTAGGTTAGGTTGATCTTAGATTAAGATAAATGCTTGGCACAGCATCATGGACCAAAGGGCCTGTACTATGCTGTACTGTTCTATGTTCCATGTTCTAATTGTTCTGGTGCAGAAGGAAGCCATTTGGCCCATCGTGTCTGCAAGGGCTCTCTGAGATAGCATTGTGACTAAGTGTCTTTCCTCTACAACCCCGACACAAACAATCATTTCACTGAACCTGCTTCCATCAGGCAGGGCATTCCCAAAGCCTAACGACTCACTGGGTGAGACAGCTTTCTGTTACGTCACAATTACTTCTTTTGCAAATTGCTTTCAGTCTGTGCTCTCTTCATTCAACTGCTATGGGGAGGAACAGTTTCTCCCTGGTCTACTCTCTACAGACCCCTCATGATATTGAAATCTCCAAACAAATCTCCTCTCTAAGATAAACAGTCTCAGTGGTTCCAAACGTCCATCATAACTGAGGTGTCATCTTTGGGAATCTCTTCTGCGTTCTCTTGAACGTGTCCAAATCTTTCGTTTTTCCACATCTCCCTCTCTCTCACCATTGCTTGCAGCTGGTGCTGGGCTGTGAAGAAGACAGGCAGGAGGCTGGGAGAACACAGCAAGCCAAGCAGCATCAGGAGGTGGACAGATCGATATTTCGGGTGTAACCCTTCTTGCTGAGCCTGAGTCTGACCTATTGTACTCTCAGTATCCCATTTGGCCCAGTGCTGAGTCTCCTACCTGATATCCTCTTGTTCACTAGAACCACTTATTTCTTCTTCCTGAATATTACGAGTGTCTCTCAGCACCTCTCCTACCACTACCTCCTGCACCCCACCCACCTCCCCCCGCCCCACCCCATCCTGGTGCATTTGTTACTGAAACCCTCAGGGGTATTTTTGGTGCTTGCTGGACAACTCCAGCATTCAGTTTCCAGGCCTTTCACCTTCCATCACAGGGCGCTGCTGCCCGGTCTGAAGTCTCCCAAAGTCCCACTCACCCATCACTCCTGGCACGGTGGCACGGTGTCTCAGTAGTTAGCACTGCTGCCTCACAGCACCAGGGACTCGGGTTCGATTCCCACCTCGGGTGACTGTCTGTCTGGAGTTTGCACATTCTCGCTGGATCTGTGTGGGTTTCCTCCGGGTGCCCCGGTTTCCTCCCACAGTCTGAAGATGTGTGGGTTAGGTGAATTGGCCTGGCTAAATTACCCACAGTGTTTGGCTCATTGGTCAGTGGTAAATATAGGGTAGGGGAATGGTTCTGGATGGGTTACTTTTCGTAGGGTCAGTGTGGACTTGGCAGGCCGAAGGGCGTGTTTCCACACTGTAGGGGATCTAATCTAATCTAATTCTGTGTTGACTGACCCACATTGGTTCCTGTTCCTCTTCGGCCTCAACTTTAAAATTCTCAGACACTAAAACAGAAATTGATGGACAGGCTCAGCAATAAGGGTTAACATCTCGGGTCCAGTGGCCCTTTCCCAGAACTGATGGTAGCTGGGAAAAGGTTGGTTTTTATGCAGAAGATAAGGTCTGGGTAGGGAGGTAAGAAGTAAACAGTGGGTGGGGATAGAGCACAAAGAGAGAAAAGACTTGAAGTATTAGCTTGCTCTCTCTCCACGGATGCTGCCTGACCCAATGGATTTCCAGCATTTTTTGGTTTCGGTCAGTGACGAATAGTTGGACAGACAAAAGAGT
Organism: Chiloscyllium punctatum; assembly: GCF_047496795.1. Taxonomy (NCBI): domain Eukaryota; kingdom Metazoa; phylum Chordata; class Chondrichthyes; order Orectolobiformes; family Hemiscylliidae; genus Chiloscyllium; species Chiloscyllium punctatum. The sequence continues at coordinate 57,171,759 of NC_092783.1, forward strand.
GAATATAATGATCAGCCTGCAAGAATGAATAGCTAGGAATGAGGATGATTAGTGGCTAACAATGGTTGAGTGTAATAGCAGACCATGTGATAACAAGGCTTGGTGTGTGGGATTGGGTTAAGAACACAGGAGAAGCTGCCTCAAGCCCTGAAATTGTTGACCTCGATATTGAGTGCAGAGCACTGTAGGGTTCCCAAATGGAAAATGAGGTGCTATTCTTCCAGTTTGTGCTGATCTTCGCTGGAGCACTGCAGCAAGCCTGAGACAGAGATGTTGGCCAGGGAATAGGGTGGCGTGTTAAAGTAGCAGGCAACGGGAAGCTCAGGGTCTTTTTTGTGGACAGAGCATAGATGTTCTGCGAAGTGATCACGTGATCTATGCTTTGTTTCCTTCAACGTAGAGGAGACCACATTGTGAGCAGTGAATGCCATAGACTAGATTGAGTGAAGTGCAAGTAAAGTGCAGCTTCAGCTGGAAGGTATAGTTGGGCCCTTGAATACTGAGGAGGGAAGAGGGAAATGGGAAGAGGGAAATACACCTTTGGTTGTTGGTTTACCCGAAACACTACTTAGACAATGTCTCCCACCCATCCTCTTCCTGTAACCAAAAAAAAAAAAGTTCTGTGTGCCGATTTGATAAGGTTACTAGTTTCTTTTTCAATAGTCTCTTTGGGAATTCAAAGCACTGGGACTGGATGTTAGGACAGTTGAATGTTCCTCCTGTAAACTGTGGGAGGCAATGGTCACCAGTAGTGTCCCTGCTGACTGCTTCTGTGGGAAATGCACCCAACTCCAGCTCCTCGGATACAGTGTTACAGAACTGGAGCTGGAGCTGAATGAGATTCGGATCATTCGGGAGGCTGAGGGTGTAATTGAGAGGAGTTGCAGGGAGGTAGTCACCGCTCAGGTACAGGAAGCAGGTAGATAGGTTACAGTCAGGGGACGGAAAGGGAACAGGCAGACAGTGCAGGGATCCCCTACGGCCATTCCCCTCAATAGCAAGTATACCGTTTTGGATACTGTTGGGGGAGATGAGTTACCAGAGGTAAGCCATGGGGTACAGGTCTCTGGCGCAAGGTCTGTCCTTATTGCTCAGAAGGGAAGGGGGGGGAGAAGAGCAGAGCATTAGTCACTGGGGACTCCATAGTTAGGGGGACAGATAGGAGGCTCTGTGGGGACAAGAGAGACTCAAGATGGGTGTGTCACGATGTGTCAGATCATGTTTTTGGGATCCTTGAGGTAGAGGGGGACAGCCCCAAGTCGTGTTCCACATAGGCACCAACGACATAGGTAGGAAGAGAGATGGGGATTTAAAGCAGAAATTCAGGGAGCTAGGGTGGAAGCTTAGAGCGAGAACAAACAGAGTTGTTATCTCTAGTTTGTTCTCTGTACCACGTGCTAGGGAGAAAGAGCAATTGAACATGTGGCTACAGGATTGGTGCAGGAAGGAGGGATTTGGATACCTGGATAATTGGGGCTCTTTCTGGGGTAGGTGGGACCTCTACAAACAGGATGGTCTATACCTGAACCAGACAGGTACCAATATTCTGGGAAGGGGGGGAGGGGGGAGGTGAAGATTTGCTAATGCTCTTCGGGAGGGTTTAAACTAATTCAGCAGGGGGATGGGTACCAGAATTGTCGCTCCAGTATACAGGAGGTTGAGAGTAGTGAGGTCATGAAGAAGGTTTCAAGGTTACAGAATATACCAGCAGGCAGAAAGATGGTTTGCAGTGTGTCTAATTCAATGCCAGAAGCATCAGAATAATGTGGGTGAACTTGCAGCATGGGTTGGTATCTGGGACTTCAACATTGTGGCCATTTTGGAGACATGGATAGAACAGAGACAGGGATGGCTGTTGCAGATTCTAGGATTTAGATGTTTCAGTAAGAACAGAGAAGATGGTAAAAGAGGGGAATGTGTGGCATTGTTAGTCAAGGACAGTATTAGGGTGGCAGAAAGGACATTTGATGAGGACTCGTCTACTGAGGTGGTATGTGTTGAGGTTAGAAACAGGAGAGAAGAGGTCACCCTGTTGGGAGCGTTTTATAGGCCACTGAATAGTTCCAGAGATGTAGAGAAAATGATTGCAAAGATAATTCTGGATAGGAGCCAGATTAAGAGAATAGTTGTTATGGGAGACTTTAAATTTCCTATATTGACTGGAAACATTATAGTTCAGTACTTTAGATGGGTCAGTTTTTGTCCAATGTGTGCAGGAGGCTTTCCTGATACACTATGTCGATAAGCCAACAAGGCGTGAGGTCACATTAGATTTGGTACTAGGCAATGAATCTGGCCAGGTGTTAGATTTGGGGGTAGGTGAGTGCTTTGGTGATAGTGACCACAGTTCGGTTATGTTTACTTTAGCGATGGAAAGGGAGAGGTATATACCACAGGGCAAGATTTATAGCTGAGGAAAAGGCATTATGATGCAATTAGGCAAGATTTGGATGCATAGGATGGGGAAGGAAACTACTGGGGATGAGCACAATTAAGATATGGAGCTTGTTCAAGGAACAGCTACTACGTGTCCTTGATAAGTATGTACCTGTCAGGCAGGGAGGAAGTGGTCGAGTGTCGGAAACAAGGTTTACTAAAGATGTTGAATCTCTTGTCAAGAGGAAGAAGGAGGCTTGTGTAAAGGTGAGACGTGAAGGCTCAGTTAGGGGACTTGAGTATTACAAGTTAGCCAAGAAGGACCTAAAGAGAGAGCTAAGAGCAGCCAGGAGGGGACATGAGAAGTCTATGGCAGGTAGGATCACGGAAAACCCTAAAGCTTTCTGTAGGTAAATCAGTAATAATAAATGAATGACTGGGGGTGGGGGGGGTGGGACCCAGGGAGATAGTGAGGAAAGAGATCGATCTGAGACTGGTACAGCTGAGAACAGAAGTGAGTCAAACAGTCAGGGCAGGCAGGGACAAAGTAGGACTAATAAATTAAACTGCATTTATTTCAATGCAAGGGGCCTAACAGGAAAGGCAGATGAACTCAGGGCATGGTTAGGAACGTGGGACTGGGATATCATAGCAATTACGGAAACATGGCTCAGGGATGGGCAGGACTGGCAGCTTAATGTTCCAGGATACAAATGCTACAGGAAGGATAGAAAGGGAGGCAAGAGAGGAGGGGGAGTGGCATTTTTGATAAGGGATAGTATTACAGCTGTGCTGAGGGATGATATTCCTGGAAATACATCCAGGGAAGTTATTTGGGTGGAACTGAGAAATAAGAAAGGGATGATCACCTTATTGGGATTGTATTATAGACTCCCCAAATAGTCAGAGGGAAGTTGAGAAACAAACTTGTAAGGAGATCTCAGCTATCTGTAAGAATAATAGAGTAGTTATGGTAGGGGATTTTAACTTTCCAAACATCGACTGGGACTGCCATAGTGTTAAAGGTTTAGATGGAGAGGAATTTCTTAAGTGTGTACAAGATAATTTTCTGATTCAGTATGTGGCTGTACCTAGGAGAAAGTGAGGATTGCAGATGCTGGAGATCAGAGCTGAAAGATGTGTTGCTGGAAAAGCGCAGCAGGTCAGGCAGCATCCAAGGAACAGGAGAATTGACTTTTGGGCATAAGCCCTTCTTCAGGAATGATGAGGGTGTGCCAAGCAGGCTAAGGTAAAAGGTAGGGAGGAGGGACTTGGGGGAGGGGAGTTGGGAATGCAACAGGTGGAAGGAGGTTAAGGTGAGGGTGATAGGCCGGTGAGAGGATGGGGGCGGAGAGGTCAGGAAGAAGATTGCAGGTCAAGAAGGTGGTGCTGAGTCTGAGGGTTGGGACTGAGATAAGGTGGGAGGTGGGGAAATGAGGAAGCTGGAGAAATCTGCATTCATACCTTGTGGTTGGAGGGTTCCTAGGCGCTCTTCCTCCAGGCGTCGTGTTGCCATGGTCTGGCGATGGAGTGTCCTTGCGTGTCCTTGGCGGAGTGGGAGGGGCAACCTTTTCACGCAGAGGGTGGTACGTGTATGGAATGAGCTGCCAGAGGATGTGTTGGATGCTGGTATTTAAGAGGCATTTGGATGGGTATATGAATAGGAAGGGTTTGGAGGGATATGGGCCGGGTCCTAACAGGTGGGACTAGATTGGGTTGGGATACCTGGACCCAATCGATCTGGACCCAACATACCGACCACTGCAGCGGGCAGCTGGAACAGACAACTGGAAGTGGCAGATTCAAACCACTACAAATGCCAGAGGAAAGATCCTAGAAGCGCTTCACAGGAGGTTCCCAAGCACTGAGGATGTCACCTAGACAGGGGACAAAACGACTGCAACACAAATTCCCAGCTCGGTGAACAGAACCACAACAGTAGAGACAACCCTGGAAATTATAGACCAGTGAGGCTTACTTTGGTTGTGGGTAAAATGTTGTAAAGGATTCTAAGAGATAGGATTTATAATAATCTAGAAAGGAATAATTTGATTAGGGATAGTCAACACTGTTTTGTGAAGGGTAGGTCATGCCTCACAAATCTTATTGAGCTCTTTGAGAAGGTGACCAAACAGGTTGATGAAGGTAAAGTGGTTGATGTAATGTATATGGATTTCAGTAAGGCTTCTAATAAGGTTCCCCACGGTAGGCTATTGCACGAAATACAGAGGCATGGGATTGAGGGTGATTTAGTGTTTTGGATCAGAAATCGGCGAGCTGAAAGAAGACAGAGGGTGGTGTTGATGGGGAATGCTCATCTTGGAGTTCAGTTACTAGTGATGTACCGCAAGGATCTGTTTTGGGGCCACAGCTGTTTGTCATTTTTATGAATGACCTGGATGTGGGCATAGAGGGACGGGTTAGTAAATTTGCAGATGACACTAAAGTCATTGGAGTTGTGGACAGTGTGGAAGGATATTGCAGTTTACAGAGGAACAGAGATAAGCTGCAGAGCTTGGCTTAGAGTTAAGGTTAGAAGGAGTAACAGGAATGCAGAATATTGGGTTATTAATAAGATTCTTGTTAGTGCGAATGAGCAAAGAGATCACAGTGTCCATGTGCATAGATTGCAGTAAGCTCCCATTCAGGCTGATAGGATTGTTAAGAAGGCGTACAGTGTTTAGCTTTTATTGATAGAGGTACTGAGTTTCGGAGCAATGAGGTCATGTTGTAACTGTACAAAACTCAGTGCGCCCGCACTTGGAGTATTGTGTACAGTTCTGGTCACCGCATTATAGGCAGGATGTGGAAGCATTGTAAAGGATTCAGAGGAGATTTACTAGGATGTTGCCTGGTATGGAGGAAAGGTCGTATGAGGAAAGGCTGAGGGATTTGAGGCTGTATTCATTAGAGAGAAGAAGGTTAAGAAGTGACTTAATAGAGACATACAAGATGATCAGATGATTAGATAGAGTGGATAGTGAGAGCTATTTTCTCAGATGGTGATGGCTAGCACGAGGGGACATAGCTTTAAACTGAGGGGTGATAGATATAGGACAGATATCAGTGGTAGATCCTTTACTCAGACAGTAGTATAGGCGTGGAATGCCTTGCCTGCAACAGTAGTAGACTCACCAATTTTAAGGGCAGTTAAATGGTCATTGGATAAATATATGGATGATAATGGAATAGTGTAGGATAGATGGGCTTCAGATTGGTTTCACAGGTCTGCGCAACATTGAGGGCCAAAGGGCCTGTACTGCGCTGTAATGTTCCATGTTCCATGTTCTATGTTCTTTGGCAGTTGCAGGGGAAGGTGCCATGGGGCTGTGGGGAAAGGTGGGGGGGGAGGTGGGATTGTTGGGAGTGAAGAAGGGTATCACAGATGAACGGTCTTTGTGGAAGGCTGATGGGGAGGGGAAGAGGATATGAGTCTAGTGATGGCATCTCACTGGAGATGGTGGCAATGGTGGCTAATAATTCTCTGGATGTGGATGTTGGTGGGTTGATAGGTGAGGATAAGGGGGATCCTATTGCCATTATGAGAGGTAAGGGAGTGAGGGCTGAAGTGCAGGAAATGAATCTTTACTTGGTCTGACTCCAGTCCCGTAGCAGTGTGGTTGACTCTTAATAGCTGGATAGTTAGGAATGGGCAATAAATGGTGGTCACCTAGCCAGTGAACGGGTAAAACAAATCAGATCACACAGCAATGTGGACAACATTTTATTGACCTTGAGGTCAATTCAATGGCAAGGAGGCAGCTGCCAATTTGAGGCAAATCACAATCCATGGAACAATGTAATGTTCAAGAGTCAGCACACAGCCAACAGAAACAGTCTCCCACCATCATTAACGTGTTGGCAGCAGCTCCACATTCAAGTGACAGCAGTCAGGCTGCTGCAGCTCTCCTAATTTTGGGAACACTCATAATTCACGCATACATTATAAACTGCATGTTTCACAGAAATGAGAAATAGACGAGTATTTATATATAGAACAGCAGATTCCTTACTAAAGCCCAGGATTAATGCCAAGTCCACACTACAAGCGTGCTCTCTCTCTCTCTTTCTCTCTCTCACTCGCTCTCTCACTCTCCCTCCATAATGCTTTTCTGTGACTCTTTCTTTTACATGTCTATCACTCTCTCTCATTAATGATCTTGGGCTCCTTCAGTAACTATCCCTCTGGCTCTGTCACCTCTGTAGTCAGGACCTATTGGCACCTCAGTGCCAGGCTGTGTTTTTTTCTAATTCATTTGTGGGACTTGAGTGTCGCTGGCTGGGCCAGTATTGACAGCCCATCCCTAGTTGCCCTTGAGAAGGTGGTGGTGAGCTGCCTTCTTGAATCGCTACAGTCCACTTGCTGTGGGTTAACCCACAATGCCGATAGGGAGGGAATTCCAGGAGTTTGACCCAATGACTGTGAAGCCCCATTCCCCTTTGTGGCCAATTCTTTTGGAGGATGTTAGTGGCATCTTGAAGTTACCCAGCCCTTTTGTAATTGTAATTTATTTCGAAGTTCACTTCCATTCTTTCCTGGAAGAATTGACATTTTGCAGGTACTCCATTCCTCATGGGCACCAACCATCCTTCAGCGCATTTCCTCAGGTGCTGACAGCTTGTGCTATTTGACTATGTAGCGCTTCATCAAAGCCTGATTTGGGATCCATTCGGCACATGTGCGGGAACATAGGAGGTATGGTTAGTAAGTTTGCAGATGACACCACAATTGGAGGTGAAGTGACAGTGAGGAAGGTTATCCCACATTACAATGGGACCATGATCAGATGGGCCAATGGGCTGAGGAGTGGCAGATAGAGTTTAATTTAGATAAATGTGAGGTGCTGCATTTTGGTACGGCAAATCGGGGCAGGACTTATACGGTTAATAGTAGAGCTCTGAAGAGTATTGCCAAACATGGAGACCTAGGGGTGTAAGTTCATGGTTCCTTGAAAGTGGAGTTGCAGTTAGACAGGGTGGTGAAGAATGCTCACCTTCATTGTCAGAACATTGAGTATAGGAATTGGGATGTCATGTTGAAGCTGTACAGGACATTGGTGAGGCCACTTTGACAATACTGCGTACAATTCTGGTCACCATTCTATAGGAAGGATGTTGTTAAACTTGAGAGGGTGCAGAAAAGATTTACAAGGATGTTGCCAGGACTGGAGGGTTTGAACTACCATGAGAGGCTGAATAGGCTGGGGCTGTTTTCCCTGGAGCAATGGAAGCTGAGGTGTTATAGAGGTTTATAAAATCAAGAGGAGCATAGTTGGGGTAAATAGCCAAGGTTTTTTTTCCAAAGGTAGGGGAGTTCAAAACTCGAGGTCATAGGTTTAAAGTGAAAGGGGAAAGATTTAAAAAGGACCTGAGGGGTAATGTTTTCACACAGAGGGTAGTGCGTGTATGGTATGAGCTGCCAGAGGAAGTGGTGGAGGCTGGTATAGTTATAATATTTGAAAAGCATCTGGATGGGCCCATGAATAGGAAGGGTTTACAGGGATATGGGCCAAGTGCTGGCAAGTGGGACTAGATTGGGTTGGGATATCTGGTCAGCATGGACGAGTCAGACCAAAGGGTCTGTTTCCATGCTGTATGACCCCAGTAGGAGTAGCGACATGCTGACCAGGAGGAGGAACACTGACTGATTTTCACAGGCTCAGGGATGTTGAGGCCAATAGCACTGCCTCCTGACTCCTCCTCCTTCCCATTTCAAACTGAAGTCACAGAATGTACCAATGAGAGTCAAACATGGAACCATCACAGCTTCTTAGGCTCTGCAAAATTCATTGCTCAAATTGGGAAGCATTGTGTTTCCTCTTCTTATCCTAAACCACACCCTTCCATCTCTCTCTCTCTCTCTCTCTGTCTCGCTCTCTCTCTCTCTCTCTCTCTCTCTCCTCCTGTGAGGCACACCATTGCCTAGGTTATGACATCTGAAGAGCATTTCCAAGAGATTTGTTTTTTAAAGATATAAAGATGGTTTCTGAGGTTACTATCAGTGGCAGTGAGTTACCAATCCCCACTATCCTCTGGATGAAAATAATTATTCCTCAAGTTTTCTCTGAACCTTCCACCATGTGGATTCAGCCTCTGCCCCCTGATTATTTACCACTTGGCAAAGGAATTAAGTACTTCCAAACCACTCTAGATGGGTCCCTCATAATCTGAGACATCTCAAATTAAATTTTCCTTCTGCTTGAAAGAAAAGCCACAGCCTTTCCCATTATTAAATGATTTTATTCCTAATAGTGCCTCTGTTTTCTCTCTACAGGGATCACAATCTTCCCGTAAGGCAGTGATTAGAACCACAGTTTGGCTCAGCATGTGCTATCACTTCCATAAAGTTACCTGGGCGTTTTTATGCTTTAAAACAACTATATAAATGCAACAGTGAATCCAGGTACAGGAGGTAGTTGTCTGAGGGAGTTATTTATCGCCCCCACAGACTGAATGGAATCTTATTTTAAAAGACAACACTGGTCCTTTGCTGCCTCTGAGTGGCAGTAGAGGTGAACAGCAGATGGGAGCAAAAAAACTAAATTGCAGGAGAAACTCAGCAGGTCTGGCAGATCTGTGGAGAGAGAAACAGAGTTAACATTATGAGTCCAGTGACCCTTCTTCAGGGCTGGCAGTTGCTAGGAAAAGGTGGCATGTATGCTGATGAGCGGGGGATGTGGAAGGAGAGTGGGGTTAAGTGGAGACAGAGCCCAGAGAAAGAGAGATAGGACAAGTAAGTTAGGCAGAAAAGAGATGGTTTATAGTGAACTAGAGAAGAAGGAAAATTGCTAATGGGGATAATGACCAGGTGAAAAAGAGCTGGCTGTGCTCAAAGCAGCCCATGTGATGACTGGGCCAGGGGTGTATGGGTGGGTAAACGACATGGAGATAGGCCTTAAAATGATTGAACTCGATATTGAGTCCTGAAGGCTGCAGATTGGTATACAGACAGTTCTTCTGTAACACGATCGTTGTATTCTTGTGCAACCCCGCGTTATAGAAACATCGCGCTTTAGAAACAATGCTTAAAGTGTTGACGATGTAATCGTGTTACAGCCAACACAAAGTTCGCACTTTTGAAAGTGTCCCCAATTCATCGATAGTAAATTTGAGTTAATGGAACACACGTTATCGCCGAACGGCCTGCAGTCTGAAACAGCGATGGAAACAGAGAGAGATGATCAGTCTCTAAGCACTTGCCATGGAATTTGAATTCAATAAAAATATCTGGAATTAATAGCCTAATGATGATCATGAAACTTATGTCAATTGTCAGAAAAGCCCATCTGATTCACTAATGTCCTTTAGGGAAGGAAACAGCCATCCTTACCTGGTCTGGCCTACATGTGACTTCAGACCGACAGCAATGGGGTTGACTCTTACCTACCCACTGGGCAATTAGGGATGGGTAATCAATGCTGCCTCAACGCCCTAATCCCATGAATGGATAATTAAAAAGAGTCAGAGTCTGAAAAAAAATTGCTTTATCTTTTGGAAATCAATGAAATTATAAAATTGTGAGATATAAAGTTATACATGCTTGGCTTTGACTTTTAAATCTGCACCTTTACTATAATCATGTCATGACATAGATGTTTGCATTTAGCACTGTGGAAGGAAACCATAATTGGGTTTTAAAGATTTATTCAGTGTCACTGACCATAGCACCAGCGGACGCTATCTGATCTATGATATTAGAAGTCCACAGGTTTTTAAGTATATTCCCAACATGGGCACAGTTTTGCTGACACTCCAGTGCAGTACCAAGGGAATGCTGCACTGTCAGAGGTGTTGTCCCTCACATAAGACACTTGAGTCGTCTCAAATGGATGGAGAAGTTCCCCAATCACAATTCTGGGGAAGAACCAGAGAGCTGTCACTGGTTTCCTGGTCAACAATCAATCTTTGATGACCATCACACACAAAAAAATCTGGTCATACTCGTTGTTTGTGGGAACCTGCTGCCTGCAGTTTGGCTGTGAATCTGCACTACAACAGTGTCTCTATTTTTTTCTTACACACTGACTGTGGCCCAGCCAGCACAGAGTCAGTCCTCACCTGAGGAGATTCTAATCCCGTAGTTATAAATTTTTTTAACATACAAATGGTTTTACATCATTAACACATTTAGCATCACATTTGCTGAATAATAAACTTTTCTCATAGATTTATTTTGTTTCCCCTAAACTGAGAAGATTCCAAACCTCTTGGTTATTTTTTTTTCTTTATTTCCCCCTACACTTATATTTTCCCCAGCACCCATGATGTGTATGTGCGGGTGTGAGACACAGTGAAAGACAACAGGTGTATAAACCTTTCTTCATTTTCCACCGCCAGGAAGAAAGGAAACACCCGAGTGGCCAGTGACAAGCAGTGCCCTTCACATCAAAGGGCAATGCTGCGAGATCAAACAGTGAAGGGGAGGGCAGGGACAACAATGTCTCTATTTCAAAAATACTTCATTGGGTGTCCTGAGTACTGGATGGGTACTATATAAATGCAAGTCATCTATTTCTGGTTGAGTCAAATGGCCTCAGTCCTTCCAAACCTGGGGTCAGATAAATAGCTAAGCTTCCTGCACCTGCTCACTGTCTCAAATTGATAGCATTTAGTGTTGCCCATCGCCCTCCCGGATGAATGCCAGGAAACAGAATAATTACAGCTGAAAATGTGTTGCTAGAAAAGCGCAGCAGGTCAGGCAGCATTCAAGGAACAGGAGAATCGACGTTTCTGGCATAAGCCCTTCTTCAGGATTCTCCTGCTCCTTGGATGCTGCCTGAACCTGCTGCGCTTTTCCAGCAACACATTTTCAGCTCTGATCTCCAGCATCTGCAATCCTCACCTTCTCTCCAACAGAATGATTACAGCTTGTAATGTTACTGCAATCAATTTCTTTATTTACCACTCAGTCAGTTTAACTGTAGCATCAAGTTGCATCAGGTTACAAACAAAGCTGCCGCAGACTCACTGCTGAGACTTAGGTATGGCCCATACTGGTGAGGGAGAGCTGGTCAGGCTCAGCTGGGTCTGTCCTCCCTCTCTGAGCTCACGCTCCTGCTTCTGTGATGGTTGTTCCTGGGTTACACTGCCCATGTCTCTTCACAACATTATTTTTAATTGTTTCTTTTCTTGAAAGCTCCAGGAAGTTCGATTCCCGCCCAGGACACTTGTGACTCCAAGATCATCCACTCAATGGTCAGATAGACAAGATGCATTTGTTTCATTCATTGACACCCCCCTCCCCCACCCACTCACCCAAACACACACACACTTACCCCCCGGCTTCTGTCTTGTATTTGGAAGCTGTGATAACCAAGAAATTTGAGCAGTTTTTTTTAAGGAGCGCTTATCACCAGATTCCTGAATGACCCTGGATCTAATTTTAAGATTACATCCTGTTACTCTACCTTTAACCCCACAACAGGGAACAGTTCCTCACTGTCAAACCTAGTGAAAATGTACCACATTGTGAACAAAGTCAGAAGGCACACAATGCCATGTTTTAGTCCAACAGGTTTTATTTGAAATCACAAGCTTTCGGAGCAGGCAATTTCAAATAAATCTGTTAGACTATAAAGTGGTGTGGTGTGGTTTCTGACCTTGCTAACCCCTGTCCAACACCGGCATTTCCACGCCATGCTTAACATTTTAAAACTCTCAGTCAGATTGACCTACCCTTCCCTTATCCTGGGGGTGTTCAGGAGTGCAGAGAGTGGGACATGAGGAGAAGTAAGATTAATCTTCACTAACCTGACCCTGTTGTAGATTTTATATTGTAGAGATAGCTTCTATGTGCATGACAATTTTATTTAAGATATCTTAAAATATCTCTGCAGTCACAAACTGTTTGCACTCATGTTTACAGCTCAGGGGTTCAGCTCCTTCTACAGTCTGTTCACTTGTCTCAGAGAGCACACCCAGGATTAACCAACTGAATTCTGTCAGCATCAATTACAATTAGACTCACATGATCAAACACAAAGTGATTGAACATGGACTTTATTCATTGTCTAAGTTTGCCTGTGACAATGCACACTCACTGGGAAAGCTCAAGGGTGACTGGCAACCAAAAGTGAGCAATGCTCGCAGAGAAAAACACAATGAATGTTTCTGCTGGACAACCTTTAATCAGAATTCGAACTTTGTGAATGATACAAATTTAAATCATCGAGTCACAGAGTCATACAGCACAGAAACAGACCCTTCGGTCCAACCAGTCCACGCCAAATATTAACCCAAACTAAACTAGTCCTACCTGCCTGCTCCTAGCCCATATCTATCCAAACCTTTCCAATTCATGTACTTATCCAAATGCCTTTTAAAAGTTGCAACTCTACCATATCCACTGCTCCCTCAGGACTCCAACACGAACTACCCTCTGTGTAAAACGTTTGCCCCTCATGTCTGTTTTAAATCTCAACCCTCTCACCTTAAAAATGTGCCCCTTAGTCTTGAAAACCCTAATCCTAGGAAAAAGACAACTGATATTAATCCTTTCTATACCCTCATTATTTTATAAACGTCCATAAGGTTGCCTCTCTACCTCCTACACTCCAGTGAAAAAAGTCCCAGCCTTTCTTTATGACTCAAACTTTCCATACCTGGCAACATCCTGGTAAATCTCTTCTGAACCCTCTCCAACTTGACAATATCCTTCCTATAACATGGCGACCAGAACTGGACACAGTACTCCAGAAGAGGCCTCACCAATGCCCTGTACAACCTCAACATGACTTCCTGACTCCTACAGGCAGTTCTGCTAAAATGCAAATTGGCTGTAATGTGATTGGGTGAATAGGGAATACTTTTTTCTAAAACACAAGCTTTTAAAGTGTGTGTTAGCTATAATGTAATTATGTTGCCAGAACTTTAAGCGTGTTGTATTGTGCGATTTTTGTATAGCACAGAGCTGCACAAGAACACAACTATCAAGTAATAGCGGGACTACCTATATACTCAAAGAACCGAGCAATGAAGGCAAGTGTACCAAATGACTCTTTAACCTATATGTGATGCAAATTTTAAAGAATTATATACCTGAATCCCTAGGTCACGTGGGAGAAAGAGCAGAGTATTCTTGAAGCTGGGCGGTGCTGAAAGAGAAAAGGCAGTAAGTTCAATATTAAAACAAAGGCCAAATAAATCTCTTTCTCACTCGAAGATTAGATTGCTTACAGTGTGGAAACAGGCCCTTCGGCCCAACAAGTCCACACCGACCCGCATACCACCCAGACCCATACTCCTACATTTACCCCTTCACCTAACACTACGGACAATTTAGCATGGTCAATTCACCTAACCTGCACATTTTTGGATTGTGGGAGGAAACCGGAGGAAACCCACGCAGACACGGGGAGAATGTGCAAACTCCACACAGAGAGTCACCTGAGGTGGGAATTGAACCCCGGTCTCTAGCACTGTGAGGCAGCAGTGCTAACCACTGTGCCACCGTGCCACCCACATGCTGAGCATATCCAGCATTTTCTGATTTTAGTTTTGCTCACCAGCATCAATAGCTTCTTATCACGGTTCTCAAAGTTGTCCTTGACAAACAATAATCACCTTCAGAAGATGTGGAGAAAACTGTATGAATATGAACAATTTTATCTCAAAGTTGCAATCTGAGTTCCTATTATAAATTCAGTTGATTTTCCCCCAGCCACTCACTGCCCCCTTTCTCAAGTCTTCTCCAGGATTAATTCATTGTCCACTTCATCATCAATCCATTTGTGCCTCACTTTAATGTCGTCAAACCCTATCCAGGGTCTGAACTAACCTAAAAGCCTGGAGTGATTGCATTATAGAGTGCTTCAATCTCCTTATTGAATCACATTTTGTGACTTGTACACTTCCATCTGTGTTTTACATTAACCGCCTCGCTCAATAATAGAATTAGTTGGATTCCCTGCAGATCGTATTAGCCTACATACACTCTCTCTCCTTACCCACACTGTTTGCAACTGAAGTCAACATTATGAACTTACATATGGTCATTCAATAATAACATGGCTGATTGATTGCAGTCTCAATTCTACACTGCACCCTTCGATAACAACTCCATTGTTTGTCAAGAATCTATCTTCCTCTGCCTCAAAATGAAAGAAGTTTATAAAATAATGAGGGGTATAGACAGAGTTAATGGTCGTTGCCTTTTCCCTAGGGTGGGGGATTTCAAGACTTTGGGGCACATTTTTAAGGTGAAAGGCGAGAGATTAAAAAAGAGATGAGGGGTAATTTTTTTACACAGAGGGTGGTTCGCGTGTGGAAAGAACTTTCTGATCCCTGGAGCATCGGAGGCTGAGGGGTGACCTTATAGAGGTTTACAAAATTATGAGGGGCATGGATAGGGTAAATAGACAAAGTCTTTTCCCTGGGGTCGGGGAGTCCAGAACTAAAGGGCATAGATTTAGGGTGAGAGGGAAAAGATATAAAAGAGACCTAAGGGGCAACTTTTTCATGCAGAGGGTGGTACGTGTATGGAATGAGGTACGAGAGGAAGTGGTGGAGGTTGATACAATTGCAACATTTAAGAGGCATTTGGATGGGGATATGAATAGGAACAGTTTGGAGGGATATGGGCCGGGTGCTGGCAGGTGGGACTAGATTGGGTTGGGATATCTGGTCAGCATGGACGGGTTGGACCAAAGGATCTGTTTCCATGCTGTACATCTCTATGACTCTATTTGAATAAGTACATGACTAGGAAATGTTTGGAGGGATATGGGTCAGGAGCAGGCAGGTGAGACTAGTTTAGTTTGTGATTATGTTCATATGGACTGGTTGGACCGAAGGGTCTGTTTCGGTGCTGTAAGACTCTATGACTCCGTCTCCACCATACCCTGGAAAAGATTTCCAAAGACTCATCGCCTCCAGAAAAAAACATCTCTCCTCACCTCCATCATAAAATGGGAGACAACTTATTTTAAGCCATGTCTGCTATTGGCCCATCGATCACAGTCTTGGATCAACTTAATCTTTGTTCCCTTTCTGGTTAAAATCACGCCAAAAGAAAGAAAAAAATCTTCCACCTTCCACATCCTCGGGTCACCCCAAAATTATTTTGCTTTTTGGCCACAGAATTACTTTTCAAAGTGTGGTCATTATTGTGGTGGAGGAAAGACAGCAGCAAATTAGCACACAACAAGTTCCCAGAAATATCCGTGGGATGAATGACCTGAGAATCGTTTTACAGCGATATTATGTCGGAGGCACCAGACATCATAATAGCCCTCATTTTGAGTACCATGGAATTATTTCACATCAGTCTGAGATGGAGGTGGAACTTCAGGAGAGACAATGTAGCATCCCCTCAGAGATGCAATTGTAAAAACCCTCCATTGCGGGAGCAGGCCTTTGGGCCCAAGGAGTCCGTTTCAACCATCTGAAGTGCATCCCACTCAGAACCCACCCCCCTAATCGATAACCCTGCATTCCCCATGGCTAATCCATCTCCACATCCAGGACATTATGGGGAAATTGAACAAGACCAATCCACCCTTTGGATTGTGGGAGGAAACCAGAGTACCCAAAGGAAACCCACCAGACACAGGGAGAATGCAAACTCCATACAGACAGTCACCCCGAGGCTGGAATTGAACCGAGGTCCCTGGTACTGAGAGGTGGCAGTGCTAACCAATGAGCCACCATGCCGTCCATTATGGTCCACTTAGGTTTTGGTCATTATGATGTTGCTCTTTGTAAGAACTGTAAGAAATTGGCAGTGTGACTGCACTTGGAAAGTATTTCACTTGTAAACTGCTTAGTGACATTGAGAGGTCGTGAATAGTGCTTTATAAATGCAAGCATTTCCTTTTAGTCTTATTCTGAAGCCAAATATTGGGTCCTTAATTCTGCCTCAGTTAATCCAACAATGGTGGTAGTCCATTTACCCTCTCTGAAACGAAGGATGAGCTGCGACATGGGACAGAATGTTTTAAGTCTTTGCTTTAATCTAAAAGGTCAATGGCAAGGAGATTCCAACAGTTGCCCAGGATGGAGTGACAGAGGTATTCCAGCATGAAGGAGACAAGGTCGCTTGTTCTCATGCTCCCAAGAAATGTATTCACCAGCCACACCATAAGGATAGATGCTGGTACACAGACCGATCTGAAGGACAGCAAAACAAATGTAAAGTACCCAGTCTTTAATTCCAGTGGGATCCCAGACAAGTCTGTACTGCACACAGACACAACCCTGTGGGTACTGGTAACACAAAAATAGCAAAGAAATTGCTAAAAACAGTCAGGGGTTTCAGGGCAACATTCAACACAGAGAGGTTGAGTTAAAATTATTTTGATTTGATTCGACTTGTTTTGATTTATTGTTGTCACATGTACTGAGGTACAGTGAAAAGTTTTGTTTTGTGTGCAGTACAGCCAGATCATACCATACAAAGGGTAATAGAACAGAGCGAGGAATACAATGTTACGGCTGCAAAGAAGGTGCACAGTACGGTCAACATTCTATTTGATATTTGAGATGTCCATTCAGAAGTCTAACAACAGTGGGGAAGAAGCTGTTCTTGAACCTGTTGGTCAGTAATATTCAGGTCTGGGTGCTTGTAGAATCTCTCCAGTAGATTTAAGAGAAAGCATTGTTAGTAATTTTAACGGACTTAGAATTGAGGTTTGAAAGTGCAGAACAGTTGTAGAGATCTTGCAGAAAGTCGCCCTGTGTCGTGGCCATCTTGAATCCACGATCCATTGATTCCCTTATAAGAAAGGGGAATGATACTGCAGAAACATGAAAAGCTTGAGAGCTTTGTGAATTGACAATTAGAAATTGAACACAGCTGGAATTGTCCTAGAGCCACAGGGTGGGATCATAGGTAGAATGGGGAGCAAGCTCACAGATGAGGGTACTGAGGTAGTGTATGACACATCCATGATTATAGGAGCTCCTTTATGTTAATAAACCACCACCAAGTCACTCATGTCACCAATGGGGGCAGGTGACGGCCCAGTGGTATTATCACTGGCCTGTCAATCCAAAGACCCAGGTAATGTGTTGGGGACTTGGGTGCGAATCCTGCTGAGGAAGATGGTGGAATTTGAATTCAATACAAAATAGTCTGGAATTTAGAGTCTGACGATGACCATGAATCTATTGCTGATTGTCTGGAAAACCCCATCCAGTTCACCAATAGCCTTCAGGGAAGTTTCGAGGAGGGTGATGTTGAGTGTTGACTTGTCAGAGCCATGGAGGTGACATCCAGCATTGGGTCAAAAATGAGATGCCAGTGTGTACCTCACTGATGTAATGGTGCCACAGAGTCAAGATGACATGCCATCCTGTAGCAGGATCACTCCAGGCTGTGCTGATGGGCTGGCACTTTTGAGGTTCTCTCCCGTTTCCCCCTGGACAATATCCACCTTGCCCAGTCAAACTGCTGGAAGATGATCACTGCAAACAGATGGCCATCATGATTGGGAGATGCTGGTGTTGGGCTGGGGTGGACAAAGTTAAAAATCACACAACACCAGGTTATAGTCCAACAGGTTTATTTGGAAGCACTAGCTTTCAGAGAGCCACTCCTTCATCAGGTGGTTGTCCTGTTGAAGAAGCAGTGCTCCAAAAGCTAGTGCTTCCAATTAAACCTGTTGGACTAAACCTGTGCTGTGTGATTTTTTTTAACTGCAAACAGAGATCACCTCACTGCTCCTCAGTTTAGTCCCAATCTATTCTGCGGTGAGTGGGACATATGCACCGCAATTTGATGTTTTGAGATCCAAGGAGACTCTCTGTGGGATGTCTTCACCTGTCAACAAGGTGCCTAGGGTCAGTAGGGTTAGAGTTCGAGCTATCGTGATCAAAGTACTATTTTTTCTGCCTCCACCAAACAGATCCATGTGTGCACATAAAACAGTTCAACTCAAGGATGCCTTTCTCCCCTCAACAGTACCAGCGTGCATTTAGATTTTCTTTATTCATTCACGGGATGCAGGTATCACTGGCTGGACCAGTGTTTAATGTGCATCCCTAATTGCAGTTCCAGAGACAACCACATTGCTATGGGTCTGGAATCACATGTGGACCAGACCGGGTTAGGACGGCAGACATTCTTCCCTAAAGTGATCCAGATGGGTTTTTCCCTGACAATGGCTGCACGGTCATCGATATTTATTGGATTCAAATTCCACCGTCAGCCGTGGCAGGATTTGAACCCAGGTCCCCTTCGCCATTACCTGGGTCTCTCAATTAATAATCAAGTGAGGACAGCACTTGGCCATCGCCTCCCTCACATGGAATAAAATTAGTGTTTCGCGGAAGTGATATCAAACAGTCATTTGATGGCGATAAACATTAGGAGGTACAGGTGGGCAAAAAAAATTGGTCAAAGGTATTAGAGATTTTGTAACAATGGTGAAGAAAGAAGGTGATGAGCTGTGTTGTTATTTATCCTCAATCAGAGGTTATTTTCTACAAAGACTACTCCCCGATCATCGCTGCTGCACTCGTGAATGCCCTCCCCGACACCCCACACAGTGCGGAAACTGAAAGCAACCCAATGTCCAAGGTAATTCACAACCCTAGATCATAGCCATCAAAGGGTTTCCGGACCTTCAGGGGGAGCTGGTAGATGTAAGCCTAATGCTCAGAACTAAAACAAGTGAAACCTAACACTTAAATTCCTGAGGACAGAGACACCAGGAAGGGAGTTGGGGAAACTTTATGGTAAAGCTGAAAAACAGACACATTTCATCTCACCTTCATCAGAACACAATCACAAGAGTACCAAATCTCAAAGGGCACAACAACTTATACTGCATGAGGGAAGAGAGCTGATTGGTTGACAAATTGATTTTGTTTGGTAGAGACATTGGCATGGAGGTTGCATTTGAGAACAGTTAACTCTCTGACAATTAATGTGAAGGGCAAGGCTGGTAGAAGTAGAGAATACTGGATGACTACAGGTAATGAGATTCTGATCAAGAAAAAGGAGGCACCTGAAATCAAGTGAACCCCTTGAGGAGTATGGGGATATAGGAGTACACCTAAGAAGGAAATCAGTAGGGCAAAAAGGGGACATGAGATAGCTTTGGTAGATAGGGTAAAGAAGAATCCAAAGCGATTCTACAAATGTATTAAGGGCAAAAGAGTAACACAGGAGAGAATAGTGCCCTTTAAAGATCATCAAGGTTGGCTGGGTCTTTTTTCCCTGGAGCGTAGGAGGCTGAGGGGTGGTCTTATAGAGCTTTATAAAATCATGGATAGGGTGATTTGTTTCTTCATCAGGTGGTTGTGGCTTTCCACAATCACCTGATGAAGGAGCAGCGCTCCAAAAGCTAGTGCTTCCAAATAAACCTGTTGGACTATAACCTGTTGTTGTGTGATTTTTTAACTATGGATAAGGTGAATAGCCAATGTATTTGCCCAGGTTGGGGGAATTCAAAACTAGAGGGCACAGGTTTAAGTTGAGAGGCAAAAGGTTTTAAAGGGAACCCTTCCAAGTTTCACAACATCTTTCCGATAGGAAGGAGACTAGAACTGCACTTAATATTCTAAAAGTGGCCTAACCAATGTCCTGTACAACTGCAACATGACCTCCCAACTCCTGTACTCAATACTCTGACCAATAAAGGAAAGCATACCAAACACCATCTTCACTATCATATCTACCTGAGACTCCACTTTCAAGGAGCTATGAACCTGCACTCCAAGGTCTTTTTGTTCAGTAATACTCCCTAGGACCTTACCATTATGCATATAAGTCCTACTAAGATTTGCTTTCACAAAATGCAGCACCTTGCATTTATCAAAATTAAATTCCATCTGCCACTTCTCAGCCCACTGGCCCATCTGATCAGGACCATGTTGTAATTTGAGGTAACCCTCTTCGCTGTCCACTACACCTCCAATTTTGGTGTCATCGGCAAACTTACTAATTATATCTCCTATGTTCATATCCAAATCATTTATGTAAACGATTAAATGTAGTGGACCCAGCACCGATCCTTGTGGCACTCCACTGGTCACAGGCCTCCAGTCTGAAAAACAACCCTCCACCACCCTCTGTCTTCTACCTTTGAGCCAGTTCTGTGTCCAAATGGTTAGTTCTCACTGTATTCCTTGAGATCTAACCAATCTCCCATGGGGAACCTTGTCGAATGCCTTACTGAAGTCCATATTGATCACATCTACTGCTCTGTCCTCATCAAACCTCTTTGTTACTTCTTCAAAAAACTCAGTCAAGTTTGTGAGACATGATTTCCCACACACAAAGCCATGTTGACGATCCCTAATCAGTCCTTGCCTTTCCAAATACATGTGAATCCTGTCCCTCAGGATTCCCTCCAACAATTTGCCCACCACTGAGGTCAGGCTCACCGGTCTATAGTTCCCTGGCTTGTCCTTACCACTTTTTTATATATTGGTACAACATTAGCCAACCAACAGTCTTCTGGCACCCACCTGTTATTATTGATGATACAAATATCTCAGTAAGAGGCCCAGCAATCACTTCCCTAGCTTCCCACAGAGTTCTACGGCACACCTGATCAAGTCCTGGGCATTTATCCACCTTTATGTGCTTCAAGACATCCATTTTTCAAGACCATTTTTCAAGATGTCACCTTCTATTTCCTCACATTCTATATCTTCTATGTCCTTCGCCACAGTAAACACTGATGCGAAATACTCACTTAGCATCTCCCCCTCTCCTGCGGCTCCACACAAAGGCCGCCTTGCTGTTCTTTGAGGGGTCCTATTCTCTCCCTAGTTAACCTTTTGTCCTTAATGTATTTGTAAAATCCCTTTGGATTCTCCTTAACTCTATTTGCCAAACCTATCTCATGTCCCCTTTTTGCCCTCTTAAGTGTACTTCTACTGCCTTTATGCTATTCTAAGGATTCACTAAGGATTCACTCAATCTCTTATATGCTGACATACGCTTCCTTCTTTTTTTTTAACCAAACCCTCTTTTAGTCATCCAGCATTCCCTGCACCTAGCAGCCTTTCCTTTCACCCTAACAGGAATATACTGTCTCTGGACTCTTGTTATCAATTTGTGGGTGGCATGGTGGCACAGTGGTTAGCACTGCTGCCTCACAGCACCAGAGACCCGGGTTCAATTCCTGCCTCAGGCGACTCTCTGTGTGGAGCTTGCACATTCTCCCCTGTCTGTGTGGGTTTGCTCTGGTTTTCTCCTGCAATCCAAAAATGTGCAGGTTAGGTGAATTGGCCATGTTAAGTGGCCTGTAGTGTTAGGGGAATGGGTCGGTGTGGACTTGTTGGGCCGAAGGGCCTGTTTCTACATTGTAAGTAATCTAACCTAATACATTTTCTGTGAAAATTAGACAAAAGCTGATCTATGTGAGTTTGGGCTGTATTTTGCATCTATTATTGGGTTGACCAAAACTTCCAGAATTGTCTGGGAATCTCCAAAAATACAAGATTAATCTTCAGCCCACTGGTGTGAGCAAAGGCCAAGAGAAAGACCATTCAATCAATAGTGTGATGCTGTTCTGGTTTACGTGAACACTTTTCAAAAATGGAAAGAGAATGTGTGACTGGTTGGGGTGATCAGAAAGGGGACATAATATCCTGAAATCTCCCAGCAAATCTGCAACTAGGGGAATGGCAACACTGGTCTCGTGGGATGTGGATTTTAATTTAGTTGACTAAAAAGCCCAATCCAGTCACTGAATATTGGATAAACAATGAACAGCGACTACCACAAACCATTCTCCCGTAATCAAATACACATCAATTCAAGAGAGGATTAAAAGCACAATATTGCAAAAATTGCTCAAAATCTGAAACAATAACAGAAAATGCTGGAGAAAGCAACAGGTCTGGTAGCATCTGTGCAGTCCAATATGGTTGTAGGAGTGTCATACTGGTCTTGAAACATCAATCCTGTTTCTCTCTCCACAGATGCTGCCCAGACTTGCTGAGTTTCTCTAGCATTTTACGTTTTTATTTCCAATTGGCTGTTGGCTCTGGGGAAGAGAAGGAGTGGGAGGAGGAGGATGCCACAAAGTCCCTTGAGGCAACTTCATGAAATTTGGGAACGTCCAAACTACCGACACTAATCGTCAAAGTTTGTCAATATTTACTTTCTCTCCTAAAGGAGATGGAGGCGTTCAAACTGAAATGTTATCAGGATGTAAGTAGCTGCTACAACATCATCCATCTCTTGCAACAAAGTAAGTCATTATTTTCAAAACGTTTGATTCAGGAATACTGCAAACTCTTTCGTGTGTGGGCCTTCCTCCAAAGAGTAATCAGAAAGGGGCACAGTTTATTTTGATAGGTTTAGCTTTATTTTAATTAGTTTATTTTAATAGCGCTTGAGGATATTCAGGACCAAGAAATGAGGTGTAAGCCTATCTTGCAGCAAACACACCTGGTTCCACAAACACCAGCCAAGAAATTATCAAGAGCATTACTCGCTTCCAATTTCTATGCTTTCTTCTCTCAATTGTAAAACGTCATGACTCAGTGTGGCTCTCATTGAACAGCGGAAAGCTGAAATCTACGTTAAGTCCAAATCCAAATCATAATTTCTGCTTGGTTAGTTTTCAGGCGTTAAGAGGCACAGAGGATGCAGAATTTTGTTCAATATATAAGGCACAAACCTCCAGCTTTGCAATTCTACAGTAACAGGGTGACCCAGTGAGCTACAGCTGATACCATTGTACCCTAATTGCATTTTGTTTGTTCCATTTTAGATAGATGAAGACAGCAAAACAATGCAAAACGCCAAACTGGAGTCATCCAGTCTCCAAGACCAAGACAGTGGATTAGGATATTTGGATGTAAGCATGCAAAACAAGGAGGAAACCAATGCAGAAGGAAGCAACTGTATCAGATGGTGGGAACTGGACTGCTGCATAGCTTTGTTGATAAACGAGGAGCTCTTTTTCAGAGATTCCGTGACCTCTGACAAATGTAGCGGCTCTGGTTTCTACAGCATCAGTCTCAGAGTTTATAAGAGGTTCCAGAAGGTTCTGGAAAAGAAGAGTCAACTGTGCATGGGCAGAAGCAAATCTGAGTTGGGCGGAGAGGCACCAATAGAGGAAGATACCAAAAGAGGATGGAAATATAATCCCTAAAAATACACTCAATAGAACTCAGGAATGTGAAGGAGATGATGGGTTTAAGAACTGCAGGACAGGTCAACACCCAGAATTGACAGAAAATCCTCCAGTTACAGATTGGGTAAAAAGGCCTTGAGCACGTACAACCAGCAACTATTGCTAGTACAGGAAGACATCTACATTTGAAAATGAAGAACTTCCAACAAATCAATACCATTATCTCTCTCAAAGGTGTTTCCACCAAAGATCAGCACTCTTTATCTGATCTAGTTTCTGGTGCACCCAATGGGGAGGATCCCCACCCAGTTACTAATGCCCTCGTGGGAGGGATTATTGAGGGGAAGAAAGAGGAAAAAGAAACGAGACATGAATCATCTTCAGTCAGAAGGTATAACCATGACAGACTCTCTCCAGGTACTGGAGCCTTCCACATACCACAGCATGCACAACACTACCAAAGCTACCTGAAGAAACAAGCAGTGGAGTGGAATGAGAAACTCTCAGACACTTCAGAAGACATAGGAGAAATGCAAGATTTAATGTTAAGGTTGGAAGATCATGGGACTTGCTACCACACCAGGAAACAGATGAGAGACCAGCTCCTCAAAGACTGAGCAGTGAAGATCAGTGAAGAAAGGAACAGCATGACCACTGATGATGACACTTTGAGTGGCATCAAGTTGGGAAGGTATTGGAACAGGACAGTGAGGAGGCAGCACTGGACACTGGCAAAACAAAAGAGACAGAGGAGAGAGGTGATGCTGCAAAGCCAGCTGTAGATTGTGAAGAGAGTAGAGAGCAGAAAAGCACAATCCAATATTATCGAGCTGAGCCAGAGGAAAGTCAGCAGGGAAAAAGGTAAAAAGGCTTTTGACAACTGGGTCACCATTCAGGAACTGTTGACACATGATTCATGATTTGCTGATGGCTGAATAGTCTACAGTCCGTTGCTGTCTGTCACTACTGCACAAAAACATAACAATATAGTTTAAGAGAACAGGTAGAAGGGATAATAAATGGATGCTTGTTATCATTCTTCCACACCTGGCACTAAATCAGTTTTTCAATCCTCACTGAATCATTGTGATGGATGTTTGCTGACGATTACAGTTCGGTAATTAATGAGGTTAATGCCATCTGTTAATTGTTAGTAAAAATATTGACATGTTCACTTCTTGATTAATGCATACATTGGTCAACAAATTGAAGGAACTAAAGGCTACATTGAGAATTCTGAGCTCCCAGAAATTCTTGGCAATTTGCTTCTCCCCAACAGCATCTTACCTTAAGTCTCTGTTATTCTTAACTTGCTGGATTTCCATGTTAACTTTCCCACTAAATTTGCCACAATAATTTAGAGTTGGTAAGTGAGAGGCTAAGTACCTTTTTTAGTGAAGAGATAATTGTTAAGACATTGCCAATCCAACCCAGAGGCGTTTAATCTCATTTCTGTGCAGAGTAAGTTCTTTGCTGAAAATCAAAAAGGTTACAAATGTTAATTTTGTACATGCTTTTCCTTTCTGTCAATGCTATCTGTCAAATAAAGTGTAATGAGGTCGCAAATAACTGTGTAGAAATGGAGGCAAGGATGTTACATTTACTGTTGCACTGCAGTCAGGGAGAGAGTGGCATGGGGCAAGTATCACTGGCTTAGTGACCAGGCTAATGTTCTGAGCATATGAGTTTGAATTCCATTGTGGTATTTGGTGGAAAAGCTGAAGTCGACACCCAGAATTAAATTTTTTTCCCAATGACAACCATGTAACCACAGTCAGCTGCTGGGGGTAACACCCATTCTGGTTTACTAATGCCTTTTAGGAAAGAAAATCTATCAACCTCACTGACATGTGACTCCAGACCCACAGTTATGTGGGTGACTCTTAAGTGCCCTCTAGGCGATTATGGATAGGCCTAGCTATAACGTCCACAGCCTGTGAATAAAAAATATCATGAGCTGAAATATGATATACCAGTCTAGGGGAAGCCATATGGAGAGCAGACGTACGCAAGATTGATAAGGACTGAGTCAGACCACTCAAAACATTCTTAAGCAGGCAACCCAGTCCATAACTTTGCAATTTGTTTTGGTAAGTGAAAATTGCCTGGATTAAATTAATTAGCTTGACTACTAGATTTTAAAACAGACAAAAATTTATTCACAAAATTATACAATGAAACACAAAGAACAGAATAAAGAACCCTTACAGAACTTAATCTATCCAACGAGACTTCATTATGCTGTTCCGATTTTACACAATAGTTCCAATAAGCAACCCTCCTTTGAAACTCAGTATAAATGAAGCACATGCTTACATGTTGAAGTTGAAGGGCAGAAAAGAGAGAGAGTTTCCACATGCTCCCTGTTGAACACTCAACTAAAACTGCTCAGCTAGAGAGCTGGCCACTTCCCTTTCATTATACAGGTCACTTCTAAAACACGGCCACTTTGGTCTGAAGTCTCACCTGTTTACATATAAACAAAAGGTTTCTCAAAATCCTCTTCATCTCTGTACTAAACCAGACTGATCGGAACCCGGCCTGGTTTATTACCCCTCTGAAAAAATATCAAGGTCAGAGTCTCCTTGAACCAAGGAACAGCTTTTAGGGAAAAAAAGGGACTAGCTTTGTGACAAGATGAAGATCCAGGTTTTGGGGATAAATTATGACCATTTTCAGAAGATGTAAGAACTTTTCTCTCTGTTATAATCCAATCTTTCTTTCTGACTTTTTATTTCTCTTTCTGGACCTGATTTGACTCGAGATTACCTGATTGCCCCCTCGGTTCCTCCAGTGTTGTTTTCCATTCTATATCTCCTGTTAAGAAGTTACCTTCTTAAGCTCATTGTCATGTTCCATTACCATCTTCTCAAATTCAACTTCAGAATCAGGATGAAGGACAGAGAAAAATCTTTAACTTATGGGCTACATAGCAAGCTGATCCTATACCACAAGATTTAATTTAAATGGTTATTGGGCGGCACGGTGGCACAGTGATTAGCACTGCTGCCTCACAGCGCCAGAGACCCGGGTTCAGTTCCCGCCTCAGGCGACTGACTGTGTGGAGTTTGCACGTTCTCCCCGTGTCTGCGTGAGTTTCCTCCAGGTGCTCCAGTTTCCTCCCACAGTCCAAAGATGTGCAGGTCAGGTGAATTGGCCATGCTAAATTGCCCGTAGTGTTAGGTAAGTGGTAGATGTAGATGTAGGGGTATGGGTGGGTTATGCTTCAGCGGGGTGGCGTGGACTTGTTGGGCCGAAGGGCCTGTTTCCACACTGTAAGTAATCTAATCTTATTCATTTTCAAACAATACATTAGCTTATTTTACCAATCTCTGCCACATTAAGTCACATTGGTCAACTATCTAGAACATGACTGAGCAGACAAATGCCCATGTTGGCCTTGTAACTGGTTATAACTGAAATATTCCTGGCACAACTTCTGTCATACTTTGTTGCAAATGTTGTTGCACACTAGACTTATTGCACCTTCTGTAAGTATTCGGTAGGGCACATCTCACAGCTCCATCTGTGAAGCAAGTTATGTGTAACACAACCAGGACGCGGGCTGGAGTAGTCTGAATTGGTCTATTTTCTGAACGACAAGAATTAAACAGATAGAGTTCTAATTTCTTCAAGCTTACAGTATAAGAATTCCAACACCTCACATATAGACATAGCAACTCCCCTTCCGCCAACCTACCATAATTTTGCAGAATTGAATCACCACTTGGGAATCCAAAGCATTACTCTGTGTTCTGGTGGATTGGCTGCGCTAAACTATCCCATCGTGTCCAGGGAAGTGCCGGTTGGTTGGATTGGCCGTGCTAAATTGCCCCGTAGTGTGCAGGGATGCGCAGGTTAGGTGGATTGGCCAGAGTGAATGCAGGGTTACAGGATACTGTGGGAATTCTGTGGTTCCTGTATGGTAACCCAAAATGCTGATCCCTATGCCAGTTAACAGATTTGAATCAGCCAATAGTGTCCTTGCTTTAGTAACAGACTTCCACAGCCTCCAAATTTGACATGCATTCAACTATGATGATGAGTTATGCAGATTGCAGCATGATTGTTTTAAAACTATATTTATTCTTCGATGCTGTATTTCAATTCAATTAGAACTACTCCTCACAGTTAACATCACCAAATGCTTCCTGAAAACTCAGGTATAGATTACTTCTGTGAATTCTGCCAACTTCAAATCCAACAATGGCATAGTAAAGTTGCCCTTTAGGGCTGTTTCTCCTTTGAGTTTCTAAGCTACAGGGACTGATCCAATCTTCCCCTGTTAATATCTGAGGAGCAGCATCTCGATTTTAACATTCTCTCATCCTCATTTTCAAATCCCTCCATGGTCTTGCCTGTCCTCTGTTATGGATTAGGCTGGACTCCTTCAAAATATTCCAAGAAGGTAGCCTAGACCCTAACTTTTTCTTATTTTAAAAGCAGATGTGTAGTGGATATTCCAGGTGTGATGCAGCCAGTAAGCAAAATAGAATTTATTTAAACACTACAGCTGGAACACAAACAAAGGAAACCAGAATTTAGTATAACTTAACTATTTGAAAACTCAACCAACTCAATATCACAAATTAACTAAGGAGCTGTTCCAATTCCTACAACATCCCATAAACACACACCTTGGCAAAAGGTATATTTAAACGCAGGTTCTTACAGTCAGGAGAGATTTCAGAGAGAGAAGCCAGTCAATAATCATCTGCTGAAGCTTGGAACCTTTCTCTGGACTGCAGCAGCTTCTCACTGTTACAACTAAAAGGAAACTAAAAAACCCTGAACTGGGAGAACTGGCTACTCCTCTGCCATTGTTAAACTAGGCTCCTGCCCAGACATTTCAGCACCTCTGCCTTTATGACCTCTCTTGAAAACTCCCAAGGACAAAATAACCTTTGTTAAAGGGGCAGCATTGTCATACCTCATATGTATAGCTTCCTCCAGATTCACAAACCTCTGAAATCTCAGGGTTCTAGCCTTCTGAGCACTTTTCTTCACCCACCAGAAGTGACCATACCTCCAGTTGCTTGACACCTAGCTCTGGAATTTCCTCCATAGTCCTCTTCAGTACTCCGTTAAGATGCTCTCAAACTTCTCTTTCTATAAGAAGTTCCTTAGTACCTGTCTGTTATCCCAAGCTTCTGTCCAGCTGCCTTCACATCACCTAAACGATTAGCAGCAGTAATGGTTGCTTCAGCAGCAGAGTGGTAGACCCAGTGTGGAGACTCCTGGAATGGACCATGTGGGGAAAGAATAGCAAAAGGGAGAAGATCAAGCCCCTATAGAAAGTGCGGTCCAGTGTGACTAAGCGCTTTTGAAAGACTCAAAAAGTGTGGCACTGGAAAAGCACAGCCAGTCAGGCAGCATCTGAGGAGCAGGAGAATAAGCCCTTCATCAGGAATGTGGGTAGGTTGGCTGAGAGAAATAGGAGGCGTGTGGGGCTGGGGGCGAGGTAGTCTGCAAGGCCATAGGCCGATGAAGGTGGGGGGGGGTGATGGTGATAGGTCGGAGCAGAGGGTGGTGCAGATAAGTGGGAAGGAAGTTGGACAGCTCAAGAGGGCAGAGCTGAGTTGGAAGGTTGGATCTGGGATACAGTGGGGGGAGGAGAGATGAGGAAACTGGTGAAATTGATGTTGATGCCACGTGGTTGGAGGGTCCCAAGGTGGCTAGGGAGGCCCAGACTTGCATGTCCTTTTGGAGTGGGAGGGGGAGTTGAAGTGGTCAGCCACAGGGCAGTGAGGTTGTTTGGTGCATGTGTCCCAGAGTTGTTCTCTGAAATGTTCCGCAAGTTGGTGTCCTGTTTCCCCAATGTAGAAGGGACCACGTTAGGAGCAACAGATACAGTAGGTGAGGTGTTTGGATGTGCAGGAAAATCTCTGCCGGATGTGGAAGGATCCTCTGGGGCCTTGAGTGGAGGTGAGGGGCGAGATGTCGGCGCAGGTCTTACACCTCTTGCAGAGGCAGGGGAAGACTGTAATGTTTGACTTTCAGCTTTATTTCTTTATTTTTCTACTTAATACTAAGAATTACTGTATTATTTAATTTTTAACTGTTCTTTCTTTCTATCTTGCTCTTTTAATTCTGTACCGAGGTATTTGTACCTAAAATGGTGCCTTGTGTAGCGACATTGTACACTTTTCTCTGTATCCCTGTACTTTTGTACTTGAGTATGCATGACAATAAGCACCTAAATCTAAAATCTAAGTATCAATATCTATTTCATAGCACTCCTGTGAAGCACCTTGAGATGTTTACTGTGTTAAAAGTACTACATAAACATGGAGTTGTTATAGTTTCACAATTTTGCCTGAAGGTTTTTTTTCCCTAGTCTGCATTGTACTGCACCTGAACAATGGCAACTGGAATGCACTGGTGGGGATAGGTTCACATGAGGCATTCGATTGGGTGTTAGGTTTTATTTAAATAGAAACAATTTACAAGATTACAGGGAAAGGCAGAAAGGAATGTAGTCATTTTGCTAACTCAGACATGATGGGCTGAATGGTCTCCATCTGCACCAAAGCAAATTTTGTGACAACCAATGAGAACTTCATTGAAGCAACTCTTATGTCAGGGATTATGTAAAAACTGGTACCAAAATCTCATTAGCTTCAAGTTGTGTCTACACCAAATTCCAGGAAAGAGGGGTTGGGCTGGGATGGGGGAGAACAGGGTGTTGGCCTGGAGGCTGGTAGTGGGTGAGGAAGTGGTTGGAGGTCAGGGTTGGGGTGGTGGAAGCACTTGCAGTGAAATTTTCCATCATGTTGTATGCAGTTCAAAAATGAGATAGTGCTTATTTATCCTCTTCATCAACAATGGCACTTAGAGAAAACAGTCACATTATCATTGATTGAAAATGAAAATTTCTTTTTTCACTCATAAAAATTTGATTTCCTGACAAAACACTGTTTTTCTATCATTGCCAAAGTCATTCAATAGTTATAGGTGCAATTTCTATCCCAGAATAATACAAAAGTATATGGAAAATATAGTTAAGAGAATTCACGAAACATAACAATCATTGAATCATTCTTCAATTCCTCTCCCAATAAAGTGACACTATTGCTTTTGAACAACTTAATATGAGCAGCAGGTGAGGAATGGTGATGCTCATCGTGTGAGGACTGCTAGATATAGAAAACACAATGTGGTCTCTTTCTGATCAGTCATGATTCACTCTGCTGCTCCCAGGTTAGGAAGAGGACAGTTGTTTAATGATAATCTCTGCTCTGTGATGATTTCTAACCCTCTTCAAAGCTCTCCTGAATGTGTCCCTTAATCAAGGTCATAAAGGATTGCTGGAAATGCCAACATTTGCATGTTAAACCAAGGTCAGTTTGTGCTTTCAAGTGAGTGTAAAAGATCCTATGGATTAAAATAATTCCCCAGAGGTCGGTATCCTGTTAGCAAGTGGTAGCTCAGTGGTTAGCACGACTGCCTCACAGCGCCAGGGATGCAGGTTTGATTCCAGCCTCAGGTGACAGTCTGTGTGGAGTTTACATGTTCTTTCTGTGTCTGTGGGTGTTTCCTCTGGGTGCTCCAGTTTCCTCCCACAGTCCAAAGGTGTACAGGTTAGGTGGATTGGCTGTGGTAAATTGCCCATGGTGTCCATGGATGTGCAGGCTAGGTGGGTTAGCCTTGGAAAATACAGGGATAAAGGCGGGACTGGGTGGGACGCTCTCCAGAGGGTCAGTGTTGGCGGAATGGCCTGTTTCCACACTGTGGGGATTCTATGAAGTTAACCTTTGACACATGAAAGAGTTTTTGTCTTTAGTACTGACTTATACAGAGTCTGACACTGGAATGTCAATACGCCAGGGCTCCCTGAGTGAACCAGATTGACAGCACCAATCAGGGAACTCATATTCTAGGAGGTCCAGCTGGCTGACATCATTATAATCACTTCAGTGACACAATTTTAGAGAAGAGCAAGAGTGAGGATCTTTAATATTTGTCCATCAAACAGTGGATCACTGGATCTTTACCACATTGCTTTGTGGGAGGTTACTGCGTGCAAAATAGCTGCCAGAGTCCTTATTTTGCAACAGTGACAACCCTTTTGGTAATGTTTCATTGACTGTTAAGTGCTTTTGGAGAATCCAAAGTGATGAAATGCAGCATAGAGATGCAAAATTGTTAAGCTATGAGAAGACAATATAGGATTTGCAGCGCAGAATCACTTGGTCACTGGACCACACCAGGCTGAATGCTGCAGGTGAGCCTTCTCCCAGCTTCTTCAGTTCATACAATCATCACGTGCTTTAGTGGTTTCCTTCTTCACCATGCACTTATCAAGTTTTCCCCTAAAATGCATTTGCCAGACCTTGGGACTCAGGCACAGCAGGACGGATCCACGCACTTTAACAATGCCCTCAAAGCCTCCCCGAAGAGGTCAAACAACTTCCGTGGTCTTGTGGGAGACCCCTTGGCTTGTGACCAACCAGGAATGGCGGAGGTTTGTTTCAGGAAGGCACAGGACACATAGCGAGCTTCCAGCAGGGACATGCGGGGACGAACCAAGAGTGAGGAGGAACCTGCGACACCTCAGCTGCCCGAGACCACAAACAGCATCTGGTCTCCATGTGGCTGAGGCTGCAGGTTACACAGTGGATTTAACTGCAATGGTAGAACCCAAAGTGGAAATACACCACCCTCAATCCTGAAGGATGGCTTAACAAGCCATGGTTATTCAACGTATTGTAATTGTGTGTTTCAGAGTTGGGCCACTTTACTGGTGAAATAGGTTTTCCTGAAGAACACATTGGATTTATTTGTACAGATAGTTCTCTACAATGCTGGTGTTGTGCTCCAGCGACATCTCACTTAATAGAAAATTGCTTCATCAAAGTAATGGGGCCTATGGGAAAAGTGGGGTAGGGACAAAACAGCAAAAAAAAACAAGTCACTCACACGATTGCTCAAAAATCAACCAAAAGCCTAACATAACCTGAATGGATATTTAAATCATATTTCTTAATGAAACAAAAGTAAATTTAACACATTACATTGAAAAAGTACTGTTAATGCAGGGACAGATGGTCATCATCACCACCTTCCAGGTGCAGTTGTGGTTGCAGAAATGAATGGCAGTGTTTGATTGTCTTCTGACTTTCTTGGGGGTTGGCTTAGATTGTGTGATATGCAGGTACAAGAACAAATTAGAATGGCAAATGGTATGTATAAGAGTAATGCAGTCTTGCAGGAAATATACAGGGCTTATACAAGAACCTTCTCTCAGAGGGAGAGCAATAAACATTCATTAGTTTAATTTTTGAGATGAAGTTGCTCAATGTATAGTACTGTACCTCTCACATGCTCTGACAGCACCTGACATTGAAACGTGCAGAATAACATGGAGACTTCAGTGTTCACATTTGCACATTTGCAGAACAAAGCGTGCAAAATGATTGCTGCTGGAATCGCGCTACTGCAAATAGAGGTAAGCGTTCTTGAAAATACCATTCCCTAAGACTTCAGCGATGTTATAGCCAAATCGCACTGCCGAAACAAACTTTACTCAAGAACTACCTGCAACTACATTATATTTAAGCTTGCTTTGACCTTCTTCATTTTTATCCTATCAAGCCAATCATAATCTTAATGATTTCTATTAGAATGTTGCAAAATGCTATTTTATATACTCCTGCTCACTAATTGCCAACAGTGTGGCAGTGAATACACATTGGAAGCTGTCTACTCTCTGAGAAGTGCTCAGCATGTCCCAAAACTTGGTATGTGTTTGGTGTGCAGTATTGTTTAATTTCCTAAATGTATTCTGTTCAAGACTATGACACATTCAGTAAGAACTCTTTATTTACAGCTTGATCAATACATACATTACTGCCACAGAAGGTCAGAGCTTCTGTTCTTATCCAGCTCCCGTTACTTAGTTGGATGACTCCAATATCATTATTACACCACCATCATGTATGCCTCTGATGTTAATCCCATTACTCTACAGAAGGAAGGTGATAAATTCACACTCCTTATCATCTTCAGCAGTGTAACCTTTCCTAACTCCCACGCTCTCTGCAAGGTCCTGCTATGTACTGCTGCTAATTGACTGCCAGTGATAAGACCAGCCCAATGCTCGTGGACATGTACCCATTCAGAAACTTCACTAAGGTATTCAATCCATTCCTCAGGAGGTTCAAGAAGAGCATACCACAACCCAATGGATATTCTCCACACCATCCATTCACTTGAAATCAATCTCACTGTATGTATCTGATTAGCTATGGTCAAAGAGTTTCAAGATAGAAAAGCTAACTAGTTAGAAAAAAGTTATGATTTGGAGGTGCCGGTGTTGGACTGGGGTGCACAAAGTTAAAAATCACACAACACTAGGTTATAGTCCAACAGGTTTAGTTGGAGGCACTAGCTTTCAGAGCGCTGATCCCTCATCAGGTGGTTGTGGAGTATGGAATATAGAAAAAAGTTGTACCTTTATGGCATTTTACCGTAAAGATAAACTCATACAATAGACATACAGATGTTTCCTTTTGTAGAGCAATGTAGAATGAGAAGTCTTAGGTTAAGGGCTGGCAGATTTAAAGCAGAGATATTGAGGACTTCCTTCTTACAGCATTGCCAATCTGTAGAATTCACTAAACCCAGAGTGTTGTGGATGCTGGGACATTGAGTAAATTTAAGGAGGAGATAGACAGATTTTTAATTAGTAATGGGTCAAAGGATTATGGAAAGTGGACAGGAAAGCAAAGTCATGGCCCAGATGAGATCAGCCATGATTGTATTAAATGGTGGGCTAGGCTAAAGGGGCCAAATGGCCTTCTCCTGCTCCTAGTTCTGATAAGCCTGTTTGCAATGCAGTTGTCGTGTCAGCAAATGCAGCAGCCATTTTACATGAACAATAACCAACAGACAGAATGAGTCATTAGTTAATCTAAAGAACAAAATGTGTTTTCTGCATTCATGGGAGAAGGGGGTATTGCTGGCTAGGCAGCATTTATTGCGCATCCCTAATTACCCAGACAATAATTAAGAGTCAACCATATTGCTGGGTATGGAGTCACATGTAGGCCAGACCAGGCAAGGACGGCAGATTTCCTTCCCTAAAGGACATTAGTGAACCAGACAGGTTTTGCCGCTGGTCGGCAATGGATTCATCATCATTAGACTCTTAATTCAGATATGCATTTAATTCAAATTCCACCAACATCCAATGATGGATTTAAACTCAGATCTCCAGAACATTATCTGGGTCTCTTGGTTAACAGTCTAGCAATAATACCGCAAGGCTATTGCCTC
Source organism: Chiloscyllium punctatum (assembly GCF_047496795.1). Taxonomy (NCBI): domain Eukaryota; kingdom Metazoa; phylum Chordata; class Chondrichthyes; order Orectolobiformes; family Hemiscylliidae; genus Chiloscyllium; species Chiloscyllium punctatum. The sequence goes on from NC_092783.1 coordinate 57,206,450, forward strand.
CCTTCCAGTGGTATTGACAGGAGATACAATATTGGGCAGGTCTGGAAAAATACACATTGTTCTTTGAACGTTGCTCCCATGTGCATCAATTAAAGTGAGCAACATGGCACCAAGATGTCCTATTGAGAATTTCAATGTCATCAGAGACTAGGCTTAAAAATAAACTGTTTTAAAATTGTTTCAACTCTGGAAAGGAGCAGAACCGCTCCTCATTATCCCACGGTGCACGCGCCTGCTACAGATGTGGTTAAACTAGTATCAATAGAAAATCTAATTTATTCACTGCACATTCAGTAATTTGTCATACACAAAAATATGGCTCCAAGAACAAAAGCACAGGCCCCGCCGATTGCCAAACCGATGGCAATGACACGCACAGCCATGTTCGCACTTTTAAATAAAGCTTTTACTTTCGCAAAAAATGATTTTGACTTCTTCTTCACCGGATTTCCTTGCAGGATTGCCAACTCCTCCTTTTGCTCAGGTGACAGCACTTCATAATAATTCAGTTGCACCAATTTTTCCGGGATGACCCTCACTCCAATGAGCACACGCTTGACAATTTGCATTGTCTTTGAGTTCTGCACTTGGCACATATACGTCCCAGCATGCTTCTCTTCCACAGCCTTTATTGGCAGAAGGGGGAGAGAAGCGAGTAAGTGCCCATGCTGTTAATAATAGCCTTAACAAAGTTTATTCCAAATATAGAAATAACCTTTAAAAAACAACAGTTGGCTATCTTGTACTAAAACAAAAAAAATGGAAAAATGACATGGTAGCTCAGTGGTTAGCACTGGTGCTTCACAGCACCAGAGACCCAGGTTTGATTCCGCCCTTGGATGACTGTCTGTATGGAGTTTGCACATTCTCCCAGTGTCTGCATGGGTCCCCTCCCGGTGTTCTGGTTTCATCCCCCAGTCCAAAGATGTGCAGGTTACGTGGACTGGTCATGCTAAATTGAGCATAATGCACAATAATTTACAGACTATAGGGTTAGCCATGGGAAATATAGGGTTACAGAGTTTTAGATTAGATTACTTACAGAGTGGAAACAGGCCCTTCAACCCAACAAGTCCACACTGCCCCGCCGAAGCGCAACCCACCCATACCCCCTACATCTACCCCTTACCTAAACTACGGGCAATTTAGCATGGCCAATCCACCTGACCTGCACATCTTTGGAGTGTGGGAGGAAACCGGAGCACCCGGAGGAAACCCACGCAGACACAGGGAGAACGTGCAAACTCCACACAAAGAATCGCCTGAGGTGGGAATTGAACCCGGGTCTCTGGCGCTGTGAGGCAGCAGTGCTAACCACTGTGCCACCGTGCACAAGGTGGGTCTGCATGGAATGCTCTTCAGAGGGTTAGTGTGGACTTGATATCTGCTTCCACACCGTAGGGTTCTATGAAAATGTGGAAATCAGGATTGAGGAAATTGTGGCTTGAGCTTTAAGATTAGCTTTGCTGATTATGAAGTCAAATCCAAGGGACAGTTGAATCAAAGATCTGAAAAAAAAAGAACAGAAATTGCTGGAGAAATTCAGCAGGTCTGGCAATATCTGTTGAGAGAGAAATATTTCAAGTCCAGTGACCTTTTTTTCAGAACAGAAACCGAAACATTAACTGTTTCTCTCCACAGATGCTGCCAGACCTGCTAAGTTTCTCCAGCAATTTCTGTTTTTGTCCAAGGAATGCTTGCTGCTAACTTCCTAGAAGTTCTGGGGTCTAGGTTCAATCCAGAGATAATTTTTAGAAGTTACATTTTTGGTCTCAGGATAGGATTTGAGGAACCTCTGCTACTCAATAAAATATTCCGTCCAATCAAAATCCAGCAAGTTAAATCACATTCTGGCTTTAAATGGGTGACTCAAATCCCCCCTTTGAGAGGCAACCCTCCTTACTACTGCAAACTCACAGAAATATAAAAATATTTCTGCTCACTAATTACTCTTCACACGAGGCTTCTGTCTCTGTAACAGGTTTCAGCCAAGAACAAGTCTTTTTATTACGTGTCTGAAATGAGTCTAACATAACCACTTTGCCTGAAGCATGGGAAATTTGGGAGATGCTGAATCAACACAGCTGCCTTCTCGTTTTCTCTCTTTACCCATCTCATCAAATGCTGTGAGCTGATGACTTAGGGGAGGTTGTGCTGAAATTAGTCTACGCAAGCACAAAACAGGACGGAGGGATGCCTTTGCTACATAGAGACTGGTGTGTGTGTGTGTGTGTGTGTGTGTGTGTGTGTGCGCGCGCGCGCGCGTGTGGAATGAACATCCAGAAATGCAGGTACACTTACATGTTAAAGACATCTGGATAAGTTCATGAATAGGAAATGTTTGGAGGAATATGGGGCAGGAGCAGGCAGGTGGGATTAGTTCAGTTTGGGAATATGGCAGACATGGACTGGTTGGACTGAAGGGTCTGTTTCCATGTTGTATGACTCTATTGCTCAAACCAACATAGGATAATTCTGAAGAAGAATCAAATTAGAACATATTGAAATATTAACTGTTTCTTTGTCCGAAGATGTTGCCAGACCCGCTCAGTTTCTCTAGGACTCTTTTTTTAAAATTTAAGCTAACACGAAGTGATTGAGTGATTGTTTTGCATGATCATTAGATATGGGCACAGCTGATAAGGCCAACACTGATTGCTCATCCAAAATTGACCTACAGATGATGATGGAAATGAAGTATATGCCATCGTACACGTATCCAAATCTCAACAGAGCAAATCAAATAAAAGAACTGGAGATGCTGGAAATCTGAAACAAAAACAAAATTACCTGGAGAAACTCAGCAGGTGTGGTAGCATCTGTGGAGTGAGAAAAACAGAGTTCATGTTTTGATTCCAGTGACTCTTCAGAAGGGTTCTGAGGAAGGGTCACTGGACTCAAAACATTAACATTTTACTGGAGAAATTCAGCAGGTTTGGCAATATCTGTGAAGAGAGAAACACACTTAACGTTTCAAGTCCAGTGACTTTTCTTCACAACAGGAACCGAAACATTAACTGTTTCTCTCCACAGGTGCTGCCAGATCTGCTGAGTTTGCACAGCAATTTCAAATTAATACTCACTTTTACAATAATCATCCAGGGTGTGTTTGTATCCCTGATTGGAAAGAGTTTGAATAAATATTGGTCTGTTGTCACAATTCCCCTCGCAATCTTCCACACGAAGATGAAATCTAATGATCCTAAAGTTTTGATGGTTGCATCCAGGCAGCTGATACTCAAGGTGGCACCTACGGTGGTGGTCTTGGCTATCAGACCACAGTCCTGATTGATCAGGCACAAGGCGTTTGTTAACGTGCAGTTACTCTTCTGCCCCTTTTTGTCCATCTTGCAGTAATACTCGGACCTCCAACCTAGCCCACAGGTTTTGCTGCAGGGGCTCACACTTACCAGCAAGTTCCCAGTAATTGTCACATTCTCCGCATTTGGTGGTAAGGTGTTTAAATCCTCTTGGAAGGTGGCCAGATGAATCAGGAAAGCAAAAGAGAGGACACGGTAGATATCAGCATGGGGGACCAGCATTTCCTGAGGGAGTGGGGAAGAACAAGAGGAAGGGAGGAGAGAGGATTAAGGTTGCAGATGATCCAATTTTAACAAGTCTTTATTACATCAACCACTGGAAACAATGGAGCTCAGGTCACACCATGACAACATTGGTACACTTTTAGATGCGCAAAATAATGGGTGAGAATTTAATGATAAAGTAAGGGTGAGATTGATGGCACATACCATCTTCTCATGTAGAAATCATACAGTAACTTCAGGAGAGGGTAGATGCACAGTTCAGTGTTGGTATCCAAGCTTTGTAATCCTGTTTATACAGCTCCAACCTTTGTAAAAGTGGGACCTCATCTACTGCCTCACCAGTGCATTCTGTAACATGGGGAACAGTTTAAATTCCCCACAGCAATGTTACATTTTGAATATATCACATGTATAAATTCTTTTGATCATCAGATAAATTTCTTATTGCCAAACAACCATGCTGGCACTGAGAATTAACCATTACAATTTGGGAGTCTAATTCCCATAGGATTTAATTGAAGTTTTCCAAAGTATAACTTATTATATTTTATTTGCCTCGCTCTCTTACTTAATTCTATATTGTCTCCCTCTTTTCACCTGTTCTGTTTTGACACCACATCCCCCTTTGTTGGTTTTACATTTCTTCAGTCTAATTGGTAAAGGGAGTAAGTACTCAGCAACTATCCCTGTTGTTTCCCAGCTGTGTAAGTGCACTTACTCACTGTACCTGTATCAGACTGTGCTTTCAGTAACTTGCAATATCATGCAAAAACAAATTATATCATAAACACTCAATGATACATCTTCCTAATCGTAAGCACTAATAAATTCACTTCCACAACAAAAGGTTGCACAAAGCCTTTCCTGAGGGATACATTAAAGTTGCTTAATCAGTCAAGGTCCTGGACAATGAAAATATTCATAAAGCAGCAAATTTCTCAGCTTAACTATTATGTAGCACACTAAATGCGACTATTTAACATCACATGGTAGAGATCTCACCTCTGCTTCTCATACCTTACCTCAAACCTGGCTCTGTTCTCCCACCACCCCTGCTCTCACTGACCAACACTAGCCTCTGGTCTGGCAGCATCTCGATATTAAAATTCTCATGCTTGGTTTCAAATTACTCCATGGCCTTGCTCTTCCTAATCTCTGTAAGCTCCTCCAGCCCCCATCTCTCCTAGATCTCTGCACTCCCTTCAGGGGTATAACTATTAGCAATGGGTTTTGTTTGATTCCAAGCAACTTTGTTATTGCTTCTAACGCATCTTGCCAGATTTATATTCATTGCTTTTCAATCACACCAATAGAAGGATTCAAAATTTTGATCTTTAAAGTAACCACAATAACTATTCATAACGTTGGATTTTCCAAAACAACACAACCTTCACAATTGAAAACCTTCCCATTTTAATTTGCTCCTTTTTCCCTGACTTCACAGCTAGTAGAAATTGATAGATCATTTAAAGAAGTGCAAATTTTGATCTGGCAAATACAGTACAGCAATGTCTTAGTAACATGAAGACCAGTACAATAAAACTAAGACTCTAAACTTTTAACAAAAACTGATTTGACGTTCTGTTGAGCTGGGAGGTGGTTGGTCAAATGTACAGCAAGACAATGTCTCAAACAAAAATACTGATTAATTTCAAGATGTTCTTCCAGTTACTTTATTACAACAGAGGAACAATGATGCAGTAGTATTGGAGGGGTAGGGGGAATCTGCTGTCTTCACCTGGCTTGGCCTATATACGACTCCAGAGCTACACCCTTGCCCTATCCTTAGCTGCCCTCACAAGCTATTCATTTACAACAAACTGCTAAAAGGTCACAAAAAAAAGGAATGAAACTGGACAGATCACCTGTCATCAACTCAGCAATTGGAAATGACAACCTCATCACCCTGCAAACATCTCCTTAACAACATCTAGAGGTTGGTGTCAAAATAGGCAGAGCTGTTTCATAGATTAGTAAAGCAACAGCCTGACAGTGATATAGGTCATTCTGCTATAACGCAACAGTTGTGTTCCTCTGCAACCTTGCGCTATGGGAAATTGCTACATAAATTGCACTGTACAAAATCGTGCTATGGAAAACCCACTATTCCCATTCAGCAGAAAGCTTGCAATATGCGAACAATATCCACAATTAATCAACTGTCTTATAACCAGTTTGCACTCACGAAACATGCATTATAGAAGAACTACCCATACTCTCAAACCATACTTCACATGGTGTCCCAGACAGCTTCATCGCCATCGCTGCATAAATACTGCCTTCATTCCTGATGAAGGGCTTTTGCCCGAAACATCGATTTTCTTGCTCCTCGGATGCTGCCTGACCTGCTGTGCTTTTCCAGCATCACTCGAATCTTGACTCTAATCTCCAGCATCTGCAGTGCCCACCTCTGCCTATATACTGCCTGTCCATTGTAGGCCTGCAGCAGTATACCAGTGAAGATCGATGCAAGCTGAAGCAACAGAACCTGATCTTCCACTTAGACACTTTACAGCCTTCAACACTCAGCATTCGAGTTCAACAACTTCACACCATGAACACCCTCCTCTGTTCTGATTAAGGGCCTTCCTCATCTTCAGATACCCACCTGAGCCATGTCTCTTTTCTTTATTCATTCACAGGATGAGGGCATCACTGGCTAGGCCTGCATTTATTGGCCACCCCTAATTGCCCCCCAGAAGATGGTGGTGAGCAGCCATGTTGAACACGCAAATTCCCTTTGTGGTCAGCATACTTACAGTGCTATTAGGGTAGGAAGCTTTAATATTTTGACCCAACCAACAATAAATGCTGCCCTTGGCAGCAACATCCACTAAACAAGAAAACAGCATGTTTTAAAAGCTAAGTGAATGTTTGACATGCACATTCTGAAGGTCAAAGCACTCAGTCTCTCAGGCAAGAACAAATGAATTGTCCAGGAGACAGCCTACGAAGATATGCCCAGAAATGAGTGCTCATAATCCAGCCAATGAAGTTACAGATGAGAGTACCCCTTCTAATTAAACAAAAAACACCAACAGAATTAAAATCAGGTTAATGTTTATTATTTACAGAAATTAAGAAAATGTATACACAGTTGCTCAAACCATCCTTGCATTTATGTTCTGTACAACTAAATATTGGGTCATCTCAATACACTTGAGTCATCTACACATTTCTTGTGTTTGAAATCTGGCCAATTTAAATGCAGTAGAGGATTTAACAAGTATTTGTCCTATCAACATTAAAAAAAAGGATCATTGCAAAACAACCGACCCCCAAGTGGAAGAGGTGGTTTAACAATAACAGCTATCTGTTATTAATACGACCAGTCAAACACGGAAGGAATTTCTCACCAGCACAAGGGCCATGCACCAGCAGGGTCAGATTACAGTGCTCCAGGAGAAGGCAAATTGTCCAACTTCGGAATGGTCGTTTAAGAACAAATGTGAAACTCTCACTTCCCCTTCTCTGAAGGAGTCATAATTAAACACAACGGACATCCAATAGTCTTCACTGTCCTGGTTTCTTTCCACAAACATCTTATTCTCTTCTCTCCTCATATCATCACCTCATTGTCAAACTCCCTCCTGGGTCAAACAGAAACACCCAGACTCAAAAGAGGGACCATTTAAAACCATAAAAACTGCAAACAAATGGATTGTCACATTGAAAATTGCAAGATATCATTTAATGTGTTTACTGCTATGTAGCAGGAAGAACCCAAAGAGCTGTAATCTGTTAATCCTTTGGTCTAGATCCATCACCCTCCCCCCCCCTCATTAAAGCAGTTTTACAGAAATAAGGGTAGCACAATGATGTGAGAATACTCTAAAAGAGTAGCTGAGATTAACTGCATAGGTGCTAGGGAAGCTCGATAAACACACAAAAGAGAAAACAGTAAAAGATTTTTGTGAACAGGGTTGGATGAAGAATGGAGGGAGGTTTCTGCAAACCATAAACCCCAGTAATGCACCTGTTGGGCCAAATGGGCTCATTTCTGTGTGGCAAATACCATATTATTAATTATATTTGAATTAAAGGGCATGTGTTCAATTGTATCTCTTTTTTACCTTAAAAGAAAAAGTCAATGATGAATAAATTTGATCTTATTTGTTCCTTGGCAACGGCAGTCGGTCAATATTAAACAGAGGTTATATCACAGTAGCCACTGGAATTGGAGGACTGAAATTTTGCAGCAGGATTATGAGGACAATGCACTACAGAAATAAAACCACAGCTCATTCCTTGCTCAGCTCAATGTAGATAAGAGAACCTTGTCGATTTTAGAAGTATTTATCATGTTACAGAATCCTGTGCCACACAGACAACAATATACTTTTTTTCTGTATCATAATTTGTCAATGGTTCATACTTTCATTCAGAATTTTCTTGGGACTCAAAGCTGAGGTGCAACATATATGTCACCATGTGCAGTATTTCGCATGTGCACCTGGAAATGCTACTTTTTACAACAAGCCAAGCTGCTCCAATTGACCATCAGTATTACAGAAAGAAAAAAGTGAAACAAGGAAACATGAAACACTTGGGCAGGAGGTGGTGGGGCTGGAGGAGCACTTGCGTAACAGTTAAAAAACATCGAGACACTAGAATGACTGGAAAATAATCATGAAGCTTCAAATCAAGGTGTAATTTATCTGCTTGGGTGGGAGCTTGGGATTTTTCCATTTAATGGGCCCTCCCATTGTATGCATGGGGTTAGACTTTGGTATTCATTACCAGGTGATAGACATTTCAGGTGCACAGGGACATTCACATTTTAGGGAGCGTGGGTTTTGAATATGCATATATGGGGTAAAGGTTAGGTGTGCACATGTCTATGTACATGCGTGCATGTGAGAAGACATCTTTGGATTGTGTGTGTGTGTGTGTATATAGAGTGGAGACAAGAAGTTTCTTCTATTGACACAACCGTACCCATTCACTAGCTGACTAAGCCTTCAGAATTCGCCCATAGTGTCACTGAATATCAAAACAGGACTTCATTATTTGTGAAAGTGAACAAATCAGAGTTAGTTAAAACAGTTAATTGATGGAGAGGCTTACTTCAGATAATAAACAAATTAAATTGAAGGTGGCCATCAAAATTATCCTCTTCATCCTCATCTCCTGAAATCTCTACTCTATGTGAATTGGCTTGCCCTGTCCACATGGGAGCACCAGTAATCATAAGCAGATTGAGCACTTCTATTTGAGTACTGACAGCTATTCCAGCTGTAACTCTGACATTGCTCTGGTCTACAGTTTTTAAGATCAGTGAGAGAAGCCCTTCCCAGAACGGGCCTACTTTGGGGACTCATCTATCCGATGCCTCCATAATATCCGATCTCAGTGCTGCTGGACAGGGCTCTGAGGCTGCACTAAGAGGTCGAAAGATTCACTTCAAACCATTCGAGAGATGAATCTCCAAGTTCAGGAACCGATCAGCAGCTGGGCCTGGCAATGACTCCACTGGTTGGAGGTAGGTATCCTTTGGGATGCCAGTCCAATTCCCCCCCCCCAGTTGGTGTACTGACTGCCCACTCAAATGCCAGGTCCTCACTTAGACCGGAAGCATAACCAGATAGGAATCTTCTACCAGCCTCCTGCACCAGCAGAAAGCCCGGGGAAATTCAGATCCCTAAGGTTCCTCAATAGGAGAAGGGATAGGGATTTGCAACAGCACAATAATTAGATACAGCCAGTTGGTACAGATTGTGAAGATGTACAACTGCTGAGTGGAAGTGCTACACTTTGGAAGATCAAGGGAAGGGGAAAGTAAGAAAAAAGCAACTGCCAACCTTCACTTCATTAGAGGCATTAGTTATCGCCCACAACATTATGAAGTGGATTATCAGTCCACTTCATAAACAAAGGAATAACAAAAACGTTAAATCTACAATATTTAGCCATTCACTGCCAGCTAGTTATACAACAAACCAGTACAAAAGATATACAAGCACCCAGATCTCTCAAGGTTACCACAAATAGTTCTTCTTTAACAGAAAAATATGTGATAGAGAGGGAGGTTGTGCGTTTCTGGAACCGGATTTTATGAAACTTTACAGTGTACCTGACATGTCAGTCCTGTGACCTCCCAGGACATGAAAGAGATACCCATCAATAACTACTACAAAAGCAAAACTGGAGGATGATAGTTTGGTTCACCTTCTCAGCCTTGAGTGCCTTGCTTGTTATGGTTCCACATAAATAGTAATATATTCACTGTATGACATGTGAAGACAGAAATTACACATCAGTTTTTCTGGTGAACTGTAAGAGATCTTCAGCTGACTGATGTTTCAATGCCCATAGTTCGAGGGGGGATGAAGGGCCTATCCATCCCTTCGGTTCATGAAGGTTCCTTTTCTCTTTGGCCAACAAAGTGGCTGACAGTCATTCTCTTCCCAGGTGCTGCATCACACTAAGAAGTATGAAGGTAGCTCAATAATGTCAATGATGATGAAAAATCATCATCAGCCGTGCTTACAGCAGGTCAGAAATAACACCTCCTCCTGAAAACCCAGAGAGAGAGAGACAGAGAATAAAAATTGAAGTATCTCAAGGTAATGGACAGGAAACATGAAACCAAGTTCCAAGATGTATGTCCCTTTGGCTAATTTCAGCCCCAGCAGGAATGATACAAAAATAAATTGCTGATTTATAATACCAATCTTAACATAACAACGGTTTTCAAACAGGGGTACACAAGGCCTTGAGGTGCTGGTGAAACACTCTAGAGAGGGAGTAAGAGGCGACTGAGCAAATTAACGCATCGCAATCTTGAAAGTGAAACTGTACATTAATTTCCAAAGTCTCGCGTTTATTCTTAAATAGCAAATAGACCATTTTCTTCTTTAACATTTTGACCTTGCAGTTCCAAAGAGTAACAGAACAATTCCCTTGGAATGTCCAAAATTCCATCTCCCAGTTCTCATAATCCATAAATCTGACTCCAGTCTTGTGACTCTTTTACACTGTCTTAATATTTCTTGGTGGCCTGAATTGGACACAGCTCTTAAAAGGTGCACTCTGACAGAACATTGTTTGATTTCAGTATGTTTTCCAATATTATGATTGAGCTACATTGTTCAACATTGAACACGCTGCATTGCTTGTTGGTCTCCAATATTTGGACATGATTAATTGTGTGGCATTTTCACTCATGTTTTGTAACCAAAGATTTCCAGGAGTATGACAATACTTTGAAGGCATTCCCCACAACATGTTTGAAAACCACTGCTATATGCAAATAAATAAAAAATACCAATGATTTATAAACAGAAGCACAAAGTATAAAGCAAGCATGTTATGCTAAACCTACATAAAACACATGTTTGGTCTCAGCTGGAGTATTGTACTCAATTCTGAGCACCACACTTTAGGAAGAACGTGAAGACTTTGGAACCAAAAGTTACAGACCTATAATAAAACAGTTGAATCAGTCGTTTAGAACTTTCAATAGGTCTGATGGGTAGGGAAATACTTGACACAAATTGCATGGATTCGCCAAGGAAAAACTACGTAAGCAAATGGGGGGGGGGGGGGTGACATTAATAAAAAAGCGACATTGTGCAGGTGAAATGAAGTAGGATCGGGAAAGACTTGGAGATCCTTGTGCTCCACACATGGACTAATTAAGCCAAACAGCTTGATTCACTGCTGCAAACACGACACACTGCTATCCACTTAAACAGCAACCCCGCATGCAAAAGCAGGAGCAGAAACTAGAGGGAGCGGAAGGGTGGGTGGCAGGAGAAAGCACAGGTATCAGGTAAGCTGCGGGAGCTCCCACCGTGGTCCTTACCTGCGGGTGGCTCAGCCACCTCTGCTAGCTCCTTGCCCTTCACTGCTCCTTCCAAAGGCTGACCTCTGTCCCCTTTGAAGGCTTTCGACTTAATGAAATCTTTCTCTTTACCTTTCGTTCCTTTTGGCCGGCCTGCTTGCTTTTTCTTCGACTTGCCATCGCCCTTCACACCCAGCAATGGGTGAACTTCTGCAGGAGAAAATAAACCGGCTGGTTACCGTCGCTGAGCTCAGAAGCAATCGCCTTTAGGACCACAGCTTCTGAGCCAGTGAGACAAAAGACAATTGGAAGGGGAAAAGGGGGAATAAGCATTTCTGCTCCTAAGTTACCCAGTAACTCCTCTTTGCTTTGATAACCTGCGCACAGGTTTAAACATTCACAAGACTGTATGGTCAATAAAGCTTTCTGGTAACAATCTTGGCCTATCCTAATCTTTTATGCATTCTATTTTGTGAACTGATCTCATCCTATTGCTGCTTCACTTTCAATTTAAATTGAAGCTTTCAACTATCTAGTGCAGGCCGAACAACTATAAAAGTTCATTCTGATAATACTATATTACATACAGATATTTGGGCAGCATAATAGCTCAGTGGTTAGCACTGCTGCCTCACAGCGCCAGGGACACAGGTTCGATTCCAGCCTTGGGCTAATGTGTGGAGTTTGACATTCTCCCTGTGTCTGTGTGGGTTTCCTCCCATAGCCCAAAGATGTATAGGCTGGGTGGAATAACCAGAGTAAATATGGGGCTGTAGGACAGTGTCCTCCCATAGCCCAAAGATGTATAGACTGGGTGGAATAGCCAGAGTAAGTATGGGGCTGTAGGACAGTGTCCTCCCATAGCCCAAAGATGTATAGACTGGGTGGAATAGCCAGAGTAAGTATGGGGCTGCAGGACAGTGTCCAGGTGGGATGCTTTTCAGAGGGTCTTCCGCAGTAGGGGTTTCTATGATTCTACATTAGATTTGATGAGCTTTTAGCCCTTTATGGGAACAACCGTTCATCTCATCAACTCTCATCCAAGCTACACATTTCCATCCCCTAACACATAGCAATAGGATTTCAAGCCAAGCTGTGCCCAATTCAGTACAAGTACAGGTCACTCGAACAGCCACAGATCTCCCACAGTATTACTGCTTTCTATGAGCTGGACATTAATGAGATATCACCAAGGTAATACAGGCATCTCTATAGTCCATTTTAACCTCCTCCAGATTCCAATGAAACTCTCTGCCTCCTTTTGAAATGATGTATCCAAATAGGAGGTTGAGGAGCAATTATTAAAGCAGAGAGTTATCAAAACAAAGTGTAAAATACTTGTGATAAATGGTCTAATAAGTAACAAGTACCATCACACGGAACTCCTTGCAGCTCAATAGTCGTCATCTTGGGTTTCTTCTTTGGCGGCTGTGTCCCATCAGTGGACGCCTGTCGTTTCTTATCCAGATTGTTCAGGTCATCAGCTCCTGGGTTCTGTCCAAGACATAGAAACAATTAAAAAAAAATCTCAAAACACAGAGAATAATTTCACTCACTTTCTGACTAGTCTCAACGACAAAGGAAGTGAAGCCCCTCTGTTGAGTGAACACCATACTGCAGCACAAACTCAACACTAGATCAAGCATCACCAACATCCTGATGCTCTGTCATTCAGAGATGAAATATTCCATTGATCCATTTGCTATTCATAAACTTTGAATGTGTTTCTTCCTTAATTATGCCACTGCGAGCTATCTTAAGATATATTTTAATACATTCACATTAAAGGCACTAAATAAAGATTAAAGGGCTCTTGTGGGTGAGTGGTGGTGCCCCTACCTCTGAGCAGAGGCTCAGTTCAAGTCCCACATGCTCCAGAGGTGTACAATAACATCTCTGAACAGGGTAATCAGAATATATGTACAAACAAAACGCTTTAAAGAAAGACTAACTTTTATGCAGCCAATCGAGTAGATTTTGGGAGTTTACTCACTTTTATAAAACGGAAATTGTGGCAGCTAACCCTCACACATCAAGGTCTCACCAACACCAATGTGAAAATAATCAGTTTGTACATGCTAGGTGCTGGTTGAGAGGTGGGTATCGACCTGGGTATTCTGTGGAATGCATCATTCATTTACATCCAGCCGAGGGGATAGGCCAGGCCTGCTTTAACCTTGCACCTGAAGTCTGGACTATTGTGGTTTTCGGAGGGGAGGGAATGGGGAGTACATAGGACAGCAAGATTAGTTAGCATGAACCTATAAAATTCACAGAAATTAAAGTTAAAATACAAAACTGTTGGAAGAAACAAAACAGTAGGACACTTACACAAAAAAATGTATTATTAAACATATCTTCAGCAGTGGCCTGATGTACAAACAGTAGTTTTCAGTTTTGAATCCCCAGTACTGGAATTTCTAGACTGAGAAAAGAGAACAAGGCCCATCTCGTTCACCTTCTACCATCCTAGTAGCAGGATTACACGCTGACAACAGAGATGCTACCAAGACTCAGACACAAAGCAAGGAAACCCCAACAGTGGAGAAGTGCTCTGGGTTCCACAGATACCTGTTTTTCCAAGTTTGCTGCAATTACATGTCTCAAAGCACTCAGATAGAGAATCCCAAAATATTATCAATCCTAATGCATTGTTAGTAACACTCATTCGCACGAACATATGAGTCAGGGAAAGCTGTAGGCCACTCGCCCCCCTTCAGTCAAAACCTCAGTGCAAGCCTGATCTGCTTGCGTTTCAAACTCCCAGCCCCTCCAAATACAAGTGAAGTTAATGTCAAATTAAATTGCGAAATGATCCGTCATGTTACTGCTCATCAGCAACACTGGGTTACAGTGTTATTTGCAATCTCACCTGCACTGCTTCAGGAGGTGGTCCATAAGGATTCTCTTCAGGATCCTCCACTTCTGGAGATATTGGGAGGTAGAGGAGAGCTTTGCAGTCTTCAAACTCTTCATCACTGGGTGAAAACAATGCAAGACATGAAACCACATACATTACCCCCAACTATTAGCTTCTCTATTCAAAGGATATGAAAGCAGTTCTCTCAAGCTGTACTTCCACAGTACGTGCAGCAAAAACAAATGGTTGGAAAAGAAATGGTCTCTTACAGAGAGCAGAACAATAATTGATGCTGTCGCTTAAGCAATAACCCTTCATTCGAATCTGAGGCCATGTATGTTAACTGCAGATCAAGACTCCGTAGAAAAGGCTGAAGATAAACATAACATTTTATAAGCTCACTGAATGAGCTTTTTATCACTCATGGAACGTGGGAGTAACTAGCAAGACAAATATTTGTTCCTCATTCCCAATTGCTCTTGGACTAAGTGGCTCACTCATCTATTGCAGAGAGCAGTTAAGAGTAAGCCGTGCTGCTGTAGGTCTGGAGTCAAACGTCGACCAGACCACATAAGGACAGATTTCCTTCCCTAAAGGCAAGGATCTTTATGATAATTGATGATAGTTGTCATGGTCACTAATCTTCATTCCAGATTTTATTTATTGAATTTAGATTTCACCATCTGCCAAAGTGGGGTTTAAGCCCATGTTCTCAGAGTGTTATCCTGGCTACGTGGATTACTAGTCCAGTGACATGAACACGATAACATCACTCTTGCTGAGGAAATATTCAGCCAGCAACAAAAGTCACCAATCTACACTAAAGTGTCAGGAGACAAGTAGATGATGGAAGACCTGGCACCCAAGCCCAATGCAGCATGCAAATTCATAACAACCCAGAGCAATATCCCCCGATCATTCTCCCACTCTAGCCCAATGCAGTTAATTCTCTGACTGATACCCAGTGACCTGAAATTAAGACTCTTCTGGTCCCATTTTATGAAGTCATGAATTCACATTTTCAAGTGTGGTGCGCAATCACAGGGTGCACCCAAGAAAATGAGAATGTACCAGCCACTACTGACTACACAGTACATGTGTACTGGAGGAGCATTCACTTTACTTGTCTGCTGAAGATTACTGCCCAATGTAAACATCCCAGAGCTCCAAAAAAATACAGGAAAGCACCTTCACCACATGGACTGCAGTGGGTTAAAGCAGCGATGGGCAATAAATACCACCATGGCAACGACGGATCATTTAAAGAATGAACCAAAAGAATAATTCCAATCAATATATCGAGACGTAGAGGGCAACAGGAAATTAAAAACCTTGGTTTCTGCAACGCTCCTGACAACAAGATGCAGCACCCCAAAGAAATTCCCTAGCTTGAAATCTAAGTTGATGCATCTCACCAAGAAACAACGTATATTCAGTTGTGGTGATCTACCTGCTACAAAAAGCAGCAATAGGATCGACAGATGTGACATCAACCTCTTCATCCTCTGCCGCATCGCCACCTAAAGAATGACCAAACATAAATAGATCAAAGTTTGATAACAATACAAAGGTATAGACTTTAGTTTACAAGTATAAGATGGCTGGGACAACTTCCTAATATGATAGCACGATGTACCCATGATGGAAGCAACACCCTTCACAGCTAAAACAGTATGATCCAAATAACTATTATAGTCTGATAAAATATTGAGAACTTAAAGTGGTCTTTAGTGAAGTTTAATAAGATTGTGGTTAGTCTTAGAAGAAAGTCAGAAACTGAGACAACCTGATAGAAGGACATAAAATTATCAGAGGTGTGGATAGTTGGACTCTTTCACCCTGTATGGAAATGTCACATTTTAGGGGACATTTAAGGTGAGAGCAGAAAAGTTTAAAGGAAATGTGCAAGGATTTTTTTTTAAAACAGAGAGTGGTAGGTGCCTGCAAGGCGCTGCCAGGGGAGCTGGTGGAAGCAGACACGTTAGCAAAGTTTAAAGGGCATTCAGACAGATGCACGAACAGGTCGGAATAGCAGGATACAGACCACGTGCAGGCAGAAGAGATTTGCTTAGAATGGTATCATGATAGACATAGACATGGTCGGCCAAAAGACCTGTTCATATGCTCTGTTCTTAAAAAAACAGTTCTCAGAGGAATCCATATTTTTATTGTTATGAAGTTGGTGTGCAAAAATGGTAAAGTTGTAAAATGGGGGAAAGTATTGTGCCATCCCTTTAAAAGCTGGTGTTCTTTTTGGTTCTTAGAGATTTAACAATGAATGTCTGTGGACAGCAGCTGCAGGTGCTCAAATTGACATATTGTATTAAAAAGCTGTTCAGTTAGCAGACCCAAACAGCATTTTTGCCAGACAACAGTTTAAGTTCAGCCAATTCAAGTTAAAAGCTACTGCGAGACTAAGGACCAATTAAATTTAAATCTGACGGTGTTGACAACCTCGAATTACTCCGGTTATAAACAAATTAAATGTCTGCACGGCGTGGGTCATGGCTATCCCTTTGGTTCGGAGGAAGTGGGAGTTGCCAATGTGATAGCAACTTCCGCCCCGAAGGATACCACTCACCTAGACATGGAAACCTCGACTGCTGATGTCACTTCCACCACCAGTGACATCACCCACCGAGAACCAAACCGAAATGCCGCCTGCGTTGCCTGTGACGTCACCGCCGTCCCTGTGGACATAGCTATAAGCTCCATTCCCCACCCCCTCAGTGAGTGTCGCTTCTGTTGGTGACGTCATTCTGGACCCTATAATCACACCCACTCAAGCAACTGTCTCCGCACCCACCTCCAGCTCCAGCACCACTCGAGGTTCTAAATCCCATTCCTGCCGTGTGTTCACCATTCCCCCAGACCTCCCCCTCACTAAGGATGAACGTTTAGTCCTCAGTAAAGGCCTCACCTTTATCCCTCTACGCTCCCAGATTCATGAGTTCAACACACGCTGCGACCTTTAACGTTTCTTCTGCTGCTTCCGCCTCTGGGCTTACTTTTATAACCAGGACACCCGCCCACCCACTGAGGACCCCTTCTCCCACCTCCAACACATCCCATTCACCTGGACAGCCCGTACCGACCTGTTACCTGCCCTCGATCTCTTTATTTCAAACTGTTGCTGTGATATCGACCACCTCAACCTGTCCAACCGCTCCCCCTTCCCCAACCTCCCGCACAATGTGCAGCCCTCCACTTCCTTCGCTCCAACCCCAACTTCACCATCAAACCAGCGGACAAGGGAAAGGGCAGTAGCACAGTGGTGCACCGACCTCTACGCCACTGAAGCCAGGCTCCAACTCCCTCGACACTGTCCTGTCCCCCTTACTTCAGGAACTAGTCACCTACATTTGTGACACCACCCAGGCCATTCACCTCCTCCAAGATTTTTGTTTTCCCGGTCCCCAACGCCTCATCTTCACCACGGACATCCAGTCCCTGTACACATCGATCCGCCACGACGAAGATCTCCAAGCCCTCCGTTTCTTCCTCTCATGCCGTCCCAACCAGCACCCTTCCACTAACACCCTTATCCGCCTGGCTAAACTGGTCTTCACCCTCAACAACTTCGCCTTCCAAACCTCCCATTTCCTCCAAACCAAAGGGGTAGCCATGGGCACCCGCATGGGACTCAGCTCTGCCAGCCTGTTTGTCAGATACGTGGAACAGTCCATCTCCTGCAGTTACACCGGTACCACTCCCCACCTGATCCTCCATTACATCGGTGACTGCATTGGTGCCGCCTCGTGCTCACAGTTCACCAACTTCACCAACGCCTTCCTCCCCGACCTCAAATTCACCTGGACCATCTCAAACACCTCCCTTCCCTTCCTGGACCTCTCCATCTCTGTCTCCGACAACCGACTAACCACAGACATCTATTACAAGCCCACTGACTCCCACAGCTACTTAGACTACACCTCCTCCCACCCTACCTCCTGTAAAAACGCCATCTCTTATTCTCAATTCCTCCGCCGCTTCTGTTCCCAGGATGACCAATTCCACCTCAGAAAGTCCCAGATGGTTTCCTACTTCCATGATCACAACTTCCTTCCCATGTGGTTGACAATGCCCTCCAACGAATCTCCTCCACTTCACTCACCACCGCCCTTGAACCACACCCCCTCCCAATGCAATAAGGACCGAACCCTCCCCAGTCCTGACCTTCCACCCCACCAACCTTTGCATACATCGCATCATCCTCCGCCACCTTCAAAAACCATCGGTCAGAAATTTACCTGTACCTCTCCCAATGTCATCTACTGCATCCGTTGCACCCAGTGTGGTCTGCTCTACATCTGGGAGACAGGGCGCCTTCTTGCGGATTGTTTCAGAGAACATCACTGGGGCATCCGCACCCAGCAAACCCACCGCCCCGTGGCTGAACACTTCAACTCCCCCTCCCAATCCATCAAGGACATGCAGGTCCTGGGTCTTCTTCACCACTAAACCATTCCCACCCAACGCCTGGAGGAGGAACGCCTCATATTCCACCTTAGGATCCTGCAACCACACGGGATCAATTTGGATTTCAACAGCTTCCTCATTTCACCCCCCCCCACATTATACCAGTCCCAAGCTGCCAACTCAGCATCAACCTTCAGACCTATCCATCACACCCCCCTCTGAAATATCACCTACTCCCACCTATTGCTTTCTCAGCTACCTGCTCCCCAACCCCACGCTCCTCCCATTGGTGTCTCAGCCTCGGCCCACAAGCCTCATTCCTGCTGAAGGGCCTATGCCCGAAATGTCAATTCTTCTGCTCCTCGGATGCTGCCTGACCTGCTGTGTTTTCCCAGCACCACACTCTCGAGAAAGTTCAGGAAGACCATTCTGTGTGAACTTTGAGAGACAAGTTTGAATTTATTGTTCTTATTACTTAGAGCTACGTGAGTGGGATTTAAGTTATTGAAACAGCATACCAACAGAATTTAGCTCATTTAGGGAATTATGTATAGTTAGGGAGTAACTGTTCAGCTTGTTGGGAATTCTGTTAATTTGTTCACTGTTAGAGTTGGATAAATAAATTGTTACTTGGTAATTATAAAGTGAGTGAAAGGATTTCATTTCATTTAACCAGTCCTTTATAAGAGATTGGAGGGGTGGGCTGTGGGAGGTATGTAATACTCCTTGTCACACTTCTTTATCAGATTATGAGGTGAGATGCTCCTCTCTGCGTGTTTGTTTTAAACATCAAAGGGGTGGCAATCTCCACTTCATACCACGACAGAGATCACCATGACCAATTGTTGCTTTGAACACTGCTGAATATATTGGCAACACCAGCAGTAGTTGCCTCACACTTTTGAGAATGCAATCCTGAAGACCAATGATGGACAAACAGATAAATTGGTTGTTCAAACATCAAAATACAGGTGATAGAAATCTGAAATAAAAACAGAAAATGCTGCAGAAACTCAGCAAGTCCAGCAAAATTGAGTTACTGAGCGTGAAAACTCAAAACTCCGTTTCTCTCTCCACAGTCGTAGCCAGAGCTGCTGAGATGTATTGATCAGTTTACTAAGGAGCCGCCAAGGGAACAGGTGCCAAATTGCTACAGTTTCTAGCTGGGTCTGAAGTACAGTCAGTAATACGAAATTAGAACCAATTGTTCTCGTGTGAAAGGAAGCCACTTAGCCCATGCACTCTCAGAATGAGTATTATGACTTACTGTCATCTTTCCACCTTTACCCCATAACCTACAATATTAGAAAGTTACTTGAACAGAAACAATACCCTCCTGATTGCCTTGATGAACCTGCCTCCATCAGAGTTCTAGACAGTACTTTCACACATACTGTGTGAAAACACTTTTTTCATATATTGCAATTACTTCAAACATGTGCCCTCTCATCATACTCCTTTTATGAACAGTTACAAATTCTCACTGTTTATTTTGTCCAGACTTCTCATGAGTTTGAGAGCTTCTATCAAAATGGGCTTCTCCCTTCTGAAGAGGACAGTAACAGCTTCTCTAGTTTATCTTCATTACTGAAGTTTGTCATTCCAGAACCAAGTTTCATAGACCTCTTCCACAACCTCTCTAATGTGTTCACTTCTTACAAGTGGGGTACCCAGAGAGCTGCACACATCCTCCAGTTTTCATTCTTACCAGTCTGTTCAGGCTCGCTCTTATCTTCATCTTCAATATCAAACTCAGATTCCCTCTCTTCGTATTCAACATTCTCGTCTAACTCTTTGAAGTCTGGAGCGAATGCACTCCAGTTTTCCTAAGAGAAATGTAACCACGTTCAGTCAAACAGGCTCCGTTTGGAATTCCAGACATTCAATCCTGAAACAAAAGCTCCGAGAGCAAAACATCTACATATCTGGGAAAAAAAATAGGAGGAAAGTGGAAAATGAAGTATGTGTTCCAGAGCTGATCATGCCAGTCTTTGAACTGTAGGACAGATTCACCCCATTTTTTTCATGATTCACTTCCATAAAGCCTGGTCCGACTTCCATTCAAACCATTTTCACTGGTCACAGTGCGAGACAGAGATGAAGTCTACAGACCAGAATTAGTTTTCCAGCAGAAACATACTTCAAAGAATCTACCTTCCTCCTAACCACACCACACCACACCCCTCCATCCAGCCTTTTCAAATTAAACTGTGACCAAGAATACAGGAGCTCTGTATAAGGGGAGGCCTCTCTCAGATTATAGACACTGGCTCACACATTTCCTTTCTCAGCTGCACAGAGACAGCCAACCGATGGGAAGGCTGTCAAGTTAGAAGTTTACGTAGCTGTAAAAATAATTTTTCACTGTTCACTGGAACAGAATATAACAAGAATCCGAGGCCATGTCATCCCCACTAAAATCTCACATTTCTGTCGCTCCATACCGACTGGATTTGGCCAACAGCTGATATTAAACTGCTTTCCAAATTAATTAGCCAAAGAAAGAAAAGTACCACAAGGTGAGCCAACCAGAGCCGTGATAGGACAACACACTAAATATATTTATTCATATTTTAACATATCCGCTCAAAAGATTCACATAGCTGTTCTTTCATTCCATGCTGGGGTTTTGTAACCATGGGATACGCTTTTATATCTCTTTCCAATGACTGTGCCACAGATAGGAGTGTGTGTCTAAGCACCAAATCTAGAACGATCTAGAATTTAATCTGATACACACTATGCCAGTTTTCAGGAATAGTTACTTTGGTGCGGGTATCTGTCATCTGGCGATTGTTATTCAGATTCAGGAGTCTGGCCTTAGAGACATAAAGTCAACCCTGGGACTTACCACTTGGTTCTGAGCCCAAATAGACACGACTCCACTGGATATCGAGGCTATGATCGGTCGGACAGGGTGCCACTAGAGCAGAAATTTTAAAAGGGGAAGAAAGAAACAAAGTTAACCTTGCATCTTAGGTATAACAAGGGATTTGGCAGGAAAGTAGAGTTGAGATTGAAGATCAGTAATGATCTACACTGAATGGTGGAGAAAGAGACGTGGCTTACTCCTATTTCAGTGACCTTGAAGAAAGCCTAGAGTCACTCAACTAGAATCAGAAGAACTCAGTAAATTAGAGTCTGCCCGTGATTAAAACTAATTAGCCACAAATGGTCACTTACTGCTACATCCAACAACAGCTCTCCTCGGGTGCCATGAAGAATCTTCACCAAGTTTCCGATGCTTTTCTCCCACATGTAGAGCGCGTGTTGCCGTGCTGATCCAGCACAGATGTACTCCCCATCACCAGAGAAACAACATTTCTTCCAGGGAGTCCTGAGGTTGAGACAAAGTATTAGGTCATAGATTTTAAAAAAAAACAACAAAAAAAACCCAGAAAGTTTCATTCATTCCCGGTAAACATGTTAAAGGCAACTCAGCAATGCTCACTGAACAAATGCCTTCTGATTTCCACAAATGAGAAGCTTTAATCCAGTGAATTAAATCAGGATTATCTCTGTGCTTTTCCATAATTAAACATCAGCAAAAGAAATAGCTTTGCAAAGTGGTATATCTGACTATAATTCTTTTCAATAAAAAGCCATTAGTGGCAATAAGACCATAAGAAATAGGAGTGGAAATAAGGCCATTCAGCCCATCGAGTCCACTCCGCCATTCAATCGTGGCTGATGGGCACTTCAACGCTACTGACCCGCACTCTCCCTGTATCCCTTATTCAACCATTCTCCCTTTTTTTTGGTGAATTCACAATCTATTAAATTAACCATTAACTAGTGATCTGGCACCTTGAGAGATTCCAGTCATTCTCCTCAGCCTCAGCATTGTGAAAATGCTCAGGCCAAGAGCAACATAACCACTGATGACCCCGCTAATTGCTATGTCTGTACCACACAGAGTTATGACGTTGTTACAGTTTCTAAGTAGGTAGTGGTGCAGTGGAGATGTTATCCAGAGGTCCAGTTAATTACCTGCTGAAACTGGTTTAAACCCCACTGTAGCTGCTGGTGAAATTTAAATTCAATTAATAAATTTAGAATTGAAAGCGAGTCTCAGTAATGATGACCATGCAAACACTTGTCAGTTGTCATATAAACCATATCTTTCAGGAAAGGAAATCTGTTGTCACCATCTACTTTAGCCTACATGTGACTTCAGACTTTTAACTGCCCTCTGAAATGGCCAGCAAGCTTTCCAAGGATAATTGGGAATGATCAACAAATGCCGGTCTTGCCAATGGCACACACATTCCAGGAAAACATAATTTTAAAAGTAGTAGTTTATTCACATACTGACCTGTTCACCAAGTCCTGCAGCTTCTGCATTGGTTCCGGCTCCCCATCTCGCCCACATGTCAAGATCTCCCGACCGTCATACACTCGAATGATTCGGTCTGCTGTGTTTATTAGAAAACAGCTATCGAGACACAAAGAGAATAGTTTAGCAAAGAAGTACCCACTACCACATTCAGGCAGAGTGAAAGTAAATAGGTGGCGCTTGCTAGCATAGATACAAAATGCAGTGAGATGCATCTAATGATTGTTCGTTGGCAAGAGGTGTTTAAGGTGAAAAAGAAGGTCAAAGATGTCTCTCACTTGTTTCATCAGGCTTTAAATCAGAAGGGAAAAGGAAGGTTTTAAAGCAGCGAACTGAATACTTTGAGAGCTTGAGTAAATGCTAGATCAGGTTTACTCTATTTGATAGCCCAAAGAGAAATATAATTTTTAATACTTAAATGCAAAATAAACTTCCTTTTAAAAATTTCTGCATTTTTAAAAAAACAAGCCGACAGAACATTTGGGGACGTGTGGAGCAAGAGCAAGGTTCAAAATAAGCAAGGAGTTGGAAAAACTCAACCTTCAAAGAGTCATAGGGTCACACAGCATGGAATCAGACCCTTCGGTCCAACTCATCCATGTTAACCCGA
The DNA here is from genome assembly GCF_047496795.1 of Chiloscyllium punctatum. Lineage (NCBI taxonomy): Eukaryota > Metazoa > Chordata > Chondrichthyes > Orectolobiformes > Hemiscylliidae > Chiloscyllium > Chiloscyllium punctatum. The sequence goes on from NC_092783.1 coordinate 57,230,006, forward strand.
CAGCCTAAATTAATCTAGTCCCCATTTGCCAGCATTTGGCCCATATCCCTCTAAACCCTCCAAGTTCACATACCCATCCAGATGCCTTTTAAATGTTGTACCAGCCTCCACCACTTCTTCTGACAGCTCAGTCCATACATATACCACCCTCTGCCGAATAAAGCCCGGAATATCCAGTCATGAGGTGTGACCAATGAAAGAAAAGCATCCACCCTATGCGTGGGAGAAAGAATCTGTGAGGAGCTGCTTCTCCAAATCATAGATTCTTGTCTCTCCCATGCTCAGTGCTTCAGTTCTCCAATCACAGGTTCCCTCTCTACTGAAGAGAACCCTAAAAATAGAAATGAAGGAGGAATGACACCACATCAATAATAACGGAGTCAGTGAGGGGAAGAATAGCAACTCTGAATACCAAGTAGTAGTCCGATAGAAAATGTCAATAAGATCTATTGAAAAAGATATATTTAGACCATTGCGTAAGACAGTGTCTTTGGTGTTTTTGACACTGAAAAATTAACTTCCTGCTCAGGTTACTCATCCATCGACTGTTGCACTAAGTGCAAGTCACAATTATTCCCAAATGTTCACATCATGGAAGCTTTTCTACCCTCTGTCTCAGTGACTGCATTACAACCTGGTCCAAATATGGACAAAAGAGATGAACTTCAGAGAAAAAGTGAGAGTGACTGTCCTCAAAATGCAGGTAATTAATCAAATGGGGCATCAAGGAGCCCTCTCAAAACCGGAGTCTGAGGGAACCGAGGGGAAAGCCCTCTGCTGTTTGGAGTCATACCAAACACACAGGAAGATATTTGTGGTTGTTGGAGATCAATCACCTCAGATCCTAGACACCTCTGCAGAAGTTGCTCAGAACAAGTGCTCTCAGCTCAACCATCGTCCGCTGCTTTACCGTCCATCATAAGATCAGAGGTGGGAATGTTCGTTGAAGATTGCACAATGTTCAGCACTATTTACCACTCCTCAGATACAGAAGCAGTCTGTATCCAAACGCAGCAAGATTTGGACAACACTCAAGCTTGGGCTGATAAATGGCAGGTAACATTATTGCCACATAACTGCCAGGCAATGACCATCTCCAACAAGAGCAAATTGAACCATCATTCCTTGACATTCAATGGCACTACCATCACGGAATCTCTCACTGTTAACATTCTGGGAGGTTACCATTGGGTCAGAAACTTGAACTTAACAAGCCAAATAAGTATTGTGGCTACAAGTGCTGATCACAGGTTAGGCATCTTGCAGCGAGTAACGCATCTCCTGATTCCTCAAAGCCCGTCCACCATTTACAAGGCACAAGTCAGCAGTGTAATAGAGTACAGTCCACTGGCCTGAAAGAGTGCAACTCCAACAACACTTGAGAAACTCAGCATCATCTATACGAGCAGCCTGCCTGAGGAGCAGCGTAAGTACCATCTTCAAAATTCACTTCCGCAAAGACCACCTACTCAATAAGAAACAGGGATGGGCAATAATGCAGGCTCCATGTCTCAACAATGAATAAAAAAACAAGTGTACAGGGTGGCTGCTTGTGCCAAGCAAAAGATGCACTGAAGCAACTCGCCAATACATCTCAGACAGCATTTTTCTAACCTGTAACATCTAACAACTAGAAGGACAAAAGCAACAGATACATGGGATCCTACCATGTGGATGTATCCCTTCAAACCAAACATTAACCTACTTAAAACTGTGTAGCCCTTCCCGTTGCTTGGTCAATATCATACTACTCTCCCCTCAGCAGTACTGCAGGTATATCTACCCATGCAGGGCAGTGGTTCAAGAAGGCAAGTCATCACCACCACCTTCTAAAGAGCAATTAGGTGGTGGTGGTCAGGGTGGGATGGGAGAGGGAGTGAGATAGAGTGAGAGAGAGAGAGAGAAAGAGAGAACTAAAGAGAGGAAATAAAAACACGAGTCTGAGGACTCTGCAAAGCAACGTAAGTGGTGCAATACCCATTCTGATCACTCACTGATTCAGGCTCATACCACTGAGTGAAAACATAGCTCATTCTAAACTTCCTGAAAAATGTGTGAATCAATAAAAACTCACCTCCCTTTCCTCGCAAATTCGATAGATTTAATCGCGGTGGTGTTACTAGTGCCTGTTGTGACTCTGAATGAAGCTACCAGATCTTGTGAATCAGTCTTTAGAACCAAGATCTGAAAATACAAGGCGCATTTTAGCATTATCAACAAAAATAAGAAAAACAAGAATTGAGTAATGTCACAGGGGTCAACACGTGCCCTAAATGGTAGGATCTTAGCTCTCCCTGCCACTGACTAGTGATATACAGAAACATTACAAACGTGAGGCATGTTAGCCAATCACAGATCCAAAAAACAGAAAATTCAGTTCAAATGAAAAAACACTTAAACACAAACATCAATGTGTTTCTCTTCAGGAGGAGGAGACACCATGAACGTTAACATCCTCAATAACAATGGAGCAAGTTTATGGGATCAGAAGCTTAGAGCAATAAGTGTCCTGGGTTTGATCTTCACACAATGCTGATTTAGTCAAAGACACCACTAAGGGGCATTACAGCTCGACTCAGTGTCTGTGGGCCAGGGAAATTAATTGAACAAAAAGCATCCAGGACTTCCAAACCTCACTGTCAGTGTTGGAAAGGCGCAAACTTTCTTTCCCTCTCTTCTACTCCTTTCTGTATTGGTTGACAAGCAGTCACCAAAGAAGGATGATGCTGGGGCAAGTCAAAGAAGGACTTCCATCGTCTGTGGATCTGTATTCCAGCCACTAGGGGGAGGGTAAAGGTTCAGCAGTGGGAGATTTCTCGATCTTTAATGGTCTGAACAGCAATGTAGATCAATAGATACAGCCAGTTTTGACAAAGCACTGGATCTTTCGGACATTAGCTCCAAAGTGCTTTCCCACGCGAGATTGCACAGAAATAGACTGTAAATAAATGAATCAATTAAATAGATTCATGATTCAGAATTGATACATTTGATCTACCAGTGATACAACTGGAAAACTGGAGCAAAAGGAACAAAAGAGATTTTCCTGTAATGCTCACCTTTCCCTTGGCATTCCCTGTGTAAATATATTCTCCTCGTCGGTCAAAAGATGCCACAACATTAAGATCTGAATCATCATCTACAGGTAGAACCACGTGCTTAGAGTCAGAGAGAGTTAATAACACTGGAGCACATTTCATTGGGCAGACAAGGACCCTGTTCCTGTTGATACAATGCAGGTTCAAATCAGTTACAAATATCCATTCAAGGGCTGGTCCTTCATTAGTAAACTGAACTAACCAATGATCAGAACGGAAAAGCCAAGTAAGTGGTTTCTTTCTCCCACACAGCTTTATTAAGTGCAATATTATATTGTACTTACATCACTGGTGTAACAGATTGTTACGGAGAAATAGCACTCCAAATGACCAGTTAGCAACTTAGGATCATAACTACTATTCCCACTTTATTGAGCCCGTTACCATTCACTTCTCTTCTCTGGGTCCTCTTGGGGTGCAGTGGCAGTGTCCCGACCCCTGAACTGAGAGGCCCGGGTAGAAGTCCCACCTACTTCAGAAATGTGTAATTACATCCCTGAACGGGCTGATTATGAAAAAACGTCACCCCTCCTCTGAGTTCTGTTGTGATGCAGTATTAGTGTCACCATCTCTCAGCAAGGAGGGCTGCGCTCAACTCCCACCTGGTCCAGGGGTGTTGCTTAGAAAATATCACATCATCTCTGGACCATCATCTGTTTCTTGTCCCATTGCATCCACATTTCACCTTTGTCATTTAATAGCTTCCACTCTTCACCTTATCACAGACTTCCCTCTTTGTTCCTTCCTCTACCACTTTAGCCTAATCTCTGTACTTGGTAGTAAATTGTTGAATCTTTAACCTCCCATTGTTCTGATCAAAGGGCATTCAAATGATACCTGAATGGTTTCTCTTCACAGATGCTGCCAGACCTGGTGAGTATTTCTAGCATTCACTACATTTACTTCAGACTTCAATTTTTTTTTCATGGGATGAGGGTATCTCAGGCTAGACCAGCATTTATTGCCCATCCCTAATTGCCCAGAAGGCAGTCAGAGTTCACCATATTGCTATGAGCCTGGAGTCATATGTAGGCCAGACCAGGAAAGATGGCAGATATCCTTTCCTCTTTTTTTTTACAATAATCAACACTGGCTACATCGTTGTTATTAAACCCAATTTAGTTAAACTCTAGACTTTCAGAGTATTTGCACTACTTTGCTTTTGACCTGCAGCAACTAGAATTTGGATTCTGTGACTCCTGGCAACAAGTTTCCGACGCTGTTGGAGAAGCTGGACAGAGGCTGAGAAGCTCTTTGCGAGGCAGCAACAAATTCAGAACTGCAATGACCTGGGTTCCTGCTTTATGTCATCCACGAAAGGATAGTGTGCTGCAGAATCAGAAAGTAAACTTCCCTTTCATTTGTGCAAGGGGAAAAAAAGAAAGAAAACCACTGACTCTGTATAATTTATGTTCTCTGTTAAGATTTTAAATGGCAGACATTCTGATGCAAATACTAAACATGAGAAGTTAACGAGTGTTAAAATGTCAACAATCTGTACAAACAGAGTAACTCAGCCCCAACAAAGCAGTGCCTGGCATTCTAAGTGGATATTTCCCACAACTGCCACCCTAAGGATCAACCACACTCATTACTTTACATGCAAAATTAGGGACACGTATCTCACACCCACCCAAAACTGGGTTGCATTTGCCTAAATCCATGTTACATTTGGAAGCGTGTCTTTAAAATTCCTAAGCTTTCAAATTTCAGAGAGGAGTGTAAGCAGAAAAGTTAGAAAAATGTTTCATTCAACTTAACTTTCAGAGCCCCAAGTGGACTAAAGATTTTAAATTTGCTGCATTCCTGGAAATTTCATTGTAAATCTACACAAACTCTTGGAACACTTACTGATCTCTGGGATGGAACTGCACTTTGAGAACTGGTGAAGGAAATCGGAACCTCTGGTCACAATCTCCAGACAGAACATCCCACAGCGACACAATGTTATCGGTTGACGCACTGACTAGTTTATGCCCATCGCGACTCCAACTGTAGAACGTGAGGAAAATGCGATCACTTTTTAAAAATGCAATCTCCACAGGATGTGGACATCACTCAATGCATTTGAGAAAGTAGTGGCAGCTTCTGAAACTACTGTGTTTGTTGTAGGATAATATCGGGGGCTATAAAGGAGAGAATTTGACTCAGCAACGGTGAACGAACAACAACATATTTTCAAGTCAAGTTGGTGTAAATTATGTAACATGTTAGAGGTGTAAATACATTGATAGTTTTTATAATGTATGCTTTTTCTTTCTAACTTAATGCATGCCATTGCATCCTCAGCAATTGTAGCCACAACAGGGAATACTGAAACACACAGATATCAAAATCAACTGTCTGCCAGCTAAAAGGAAAAGGTCAAGGCTGTTAGTGTATGAATGAATAGAGCCATATGCAACTCTTCCCAGTAAAAGCTAAAGAAATGGACCCAAAGAGATAACACATAATGGGTGGCATGACTAAAGGCACATGTGCACCAAATCTGCAGTTAAAAACAAAATCAAGTAAAAATGTTGTGAATAAACATGATTCACCATTACAGACACAATCTCCTGGAATATTTACCAGTTGGAACTGGAATTTAAAACAGAGGAAGGAGAACTGGAACAGTGGTACTGCACTTCCACATTCTGGGTGAAAGAGAGAAGTGCAGTTACTCTCAAAATAATCTGGGAGTATCAACAGCAGCAACTGAAGAACAAAAATCAGATGAGGGAAAAAGAATGGGGTGGGATGGGGGGACTCTTTCAGCACCAATAAAATAGAGAAAAAATTGAAGGCTTTAATATTTACTTCAATCAATTCCAAACTTGTCACATCAAGTAAAATATATAAGGGTGGTGTGCATATGGAATGAGCTGCCTGAGGAAGTGGTAGAGGTGGGTACAATTACAGCATTTAAAAAAATATTTGAACAGGTAAATGAATAGGAAAGATTTCCGGATAAATGGGCCAAACGCAGGCAAAACAGGACCAGTTCAGTTTAGAAAACCTGGTCAGCTTGAACAAGTTGGGCTGATGGGCCTGTGTCCATGCTGTTTGAACCTATAAAATTTATGATGCACTGCACTATTAAGAAACTGGTATTTGAAAAGAGGAGAGTTTGCATTCAGGACATAGAGGAGGGCACTAAGGAGGCTGGTGATTCGAAGCAACAACCTCATGAATCAGTATTTGAATACCTGCTTCTTTTTGCCTGTGTAAAATGACTGATGCAAAAAGCAATTGTAAGCTCCAGCTGCAGAGTACATTAATTTTGGATTGCAGTAGCGCCAGAGAAAGTAATTTAGGCTTTATCGGATGATTTAGATTAGTCATTGAAGTGGGAAAACAAAGACAAGTGAAATCTAAACACTGACAAGTTCAGAACATTGTGTTTTATGAAGAATGAATGAGCAAAGATGTTGACAAAAGAATTACAATAAAGAAGTTTGAAAGGGACTGATAAAAGACCTATTAGTTCTATCAGACTTTATACAAGAAGATTTACAGAAGAACACGCAGTTGTTCGGTGAGCTGGATTGTGTAGTTTGAGTGTGGAGAGCTCAGCATGTTCAGTAATGCATTTGTTAGGCTCCACTTTGAATACATGCAATTCTGACATTTCACACTAGGGCAGATGTGTATCAGTAAATGGGCAAAAAACAGAAGAATCTCCTGAATGTAAAACCAGTGATGAGTTTCAAACAGGCTCTTGAAGGTTCCACTTCAAGTCCAGAGGAAGGAAACAGACATCTTACAGAATATGGGAAATATTTAATGGTGCAGTTAGGTGATTACAGAATATTAGAGCAGGCCATCAGAGTAAAATTATTCAAATGAATTAAAAGTCAACTTAGAACAGATCTTGAAATAAAATCCTCCCCTATTAGGGGACAAGTGTTTGCAATGATTAGGTTGCTAACTTCAAAGAACCACTGGATGCTTGCTTCTCAAGAGCAGATATATGTAACCAATCTGTTCAGATATGTTATTTCACGCCTCTGGTAGAGTTGGGATTTAAACCCAGATTTAGCTACACCATTATTGTGCCACAAGAAACCTCTATGTTCTTAAGAGTAGATTTGATGGGAGACTGCATCAGGAAGTTTGAGACAGGTAAGAAGACCAGCAATACAACACTGTTAATGAGAAAGATTCAGCTGTAGCTCACTTCTGGTCAGATCTCTGAAACTTTAGCAGCTGAAGGAGAAAACTTAGACTTGCTTTGCATTTCCCAAATTTTCAGTTTCTCTTTCAAATTTCCAACATTCCATCTTTCTTTCTGGGCTCACAACCAGTGAACTCTGAGGGGCCACACAGATGTTACAACCATCTGCAAAACACTAAGCCCAAGCAGGGTACAATGCTCTATCATCAATGGCTAGTTACCAGCTTACTGACATGGTATTCTTTCAATCTCAAAGTGTTAATACCTATTTCCACCTCACCAGCAACAGCAGAGACGTACACTATTCCTTGATGAAGGCCAGAGTGGACGATAGTGGGAAAAGCTGACGTTCAGCAGAATCAGAAACCAAAAAAGTTTTCAAGCTTGGTCCCTAGCTTGTATAAAGTCAAACTGTCTCAGCCAAAGGTATAGGAGCATGAAAACTTAGCTGACAGACCTGTCACTACAGAAGGAAAAATGGACTCTTAACCTTGTTGGAACATGTGAACGGAGGCCAGCTGGCCCCTCCCCCACCCTCAGGGTTTTGCGGCTACCTGAGAACGTAATGGCTAGCATCTGTGTAGCTGTACCTCAACATGCAGTCAACTCAAACTTGGAGGTGAAGAGCTTGCAAAATGTGTTTTGGTTTTTAAAATGTAGACACACAAGTACACATCCACAAACACACATACAGGTTCATCAATTACCATAATGAACAAACTGGGTGGATGTGCGCGCTGATGATTTTGGCAATACCCCTCGTCAGGAAGTCCCAAATGACAATGCGACCATCGTTACACCCCACAGCAAGCAAGGTACCCCACCTGTTAAAGGTACAGGTGAGGGCCATGCTGATACAGTCCAGAGTTCCATCCGCCTCCTGCAAAAATAAACTACGTCACATCCAGGGAAGAACAGGGTTGCAATATATACAACAATTTGCATTCACATAGCTCCTTTAATACAGTTAATCCATCACAAGGTGATTCAAAAGAGTACTGACAGGAAGCCATTATAATTATTAGGACTGATGAATAATAGCTTAATCAAAGAGTTAGGTTTGAGGAGCACTTTAAAAAGAAAGGCCAAAGGTTAAAGATATAGTGAAGCAATTTCATAGCTTAAGGCAGCACTTCACAAATCTGGTCCCACTCTGATCCCACTCAAGATTTGAAAATTGAGACACCCCTCAGCAGGAACCAGAAGAGTGGTTTTAGTGGGGGGGGCTCTGTGAGAACAGAGCCCTGGTACAGAAGCAGTACCACTGTTATAACTCGATTAGAAACCTCAGAGGCCACTGCCACCTCTGAGCTCAGGACCCTGAAATTTCAGCTCATAACCATGCTCAGGTTCCTAATCTCCATTTTGGGAAACTCTGGTTTCAGGCTGAGGCAACTAAAAATAAAGTCACTAGCTGAGGTGCAGAGGAAATTGGGGCTGCACACAATCCCAGAATTGGAGGAAAGCAGAGTCCTCAATGGGTTGAAGAATGTTTGACAGTTAGTGAGGGGCAAAGTAACAAACACAGATTGGAATTATAAAACTGAAACTCTGCCAAATCGACAGCTAATTTTAGTTAGTGAGATTTGTTTTGGAGCCAAGATACATTCAAAGGTGCAGAGACTGTTGGTTGGAACGCTAGGCAGGAGAATATTAGAATACTCAAAACCAGACATAACAAAACCAATGATGTGAATTTCAGCAACAAATGGACTAAGACAGGATCAGGGACAAGCAACTTTACAAATGTGCAGTTCAACACAAAATGTTTTCAAACCTACCTCTGGGTAGTTCTGTCCAAAGGACTCTGTTTAAAAGAAATGGAAACATCAATTTAGACACTGGGTCTTGAGAACGATGTAGCCTCATTGAAGTAAAACAAAGAACCGTGCATGCTAAAGATTTCAAACAAAAACAGAAATTGTTGGAGGAAGTCAGCAGATCTGCCAGCATCTGTGGTGACAGAAAGCAGAGGCAATGTTTCAAGTCCACTGATCCTTCTTCAGAACACTGGACTCAAAATGTTAACTCTGTTTCTCCACAGATACTGCCAGACCTGCCGAGTTTCTCCAGGAATTTCTATCTTAGCTTTCAATCGTACTGAACTGTCTCAATATATACAGCAGATATAAATGTTCATATCTTCACCACAACACCAACCTAGCATGGCCTACACATTCACCATTTGGCCTACTGTTCTTATATTTGTTCCTGGTTTTCACGATCATTCTGTACAGTCTTTTCTAAGTTTATATACATTAACCTTTCTGAATATCGCTATTGAATTTGCTCCCACCATGCTGTCAGAATTGGACATTGCAAAGCTCCGCAGTCACCATCCACTGTAAGGCCAACAAAAACATTCTCTTCAAGAAAATGAACAGCCTTCCTGCAAACTACGCCATTGAAGGTGACAGTTCAAAACTATAAACTCCTGCTTTACAAACTTTAAGCACAGATCCTTGTTCTGATCATCTCAAGACAAAATACCTCATGTCCGATGTTGATTCACAATGCCACACATTTCCATTTAACACACCAGTTCGGGGGACTGAGGGAGCAGTATTCAGAGTTAGTACAAGCACGATAGGCTGATTAACCTCCTCGTGCTGTGATTCTATGCATTGGATTATGGGGGAGTTCTTTGATCAACTAATTAAGTAATAACAAATATTTAGGAACCAGCAACTCAGCAGCAGTGGGAGAACCCCAGACCAACTGCACCTGCTATTAATCTGAGGAATAATTCAATCATTTCATACATTATTAATTTTTAAAAAAATATTTATTCACAGCCTCACAGGATTTGAGCACTACTACTGTCGTTGGTGCTCACTTCCACTTGCCCTTGAGAAGCTGGTGACGAGACACCATTTTGAACTATGACAGGCAAGTAGTATAGATACACCCCAGAACATGTAGGAAAGGAACTCCAGGACTTTTGACTCAATGAAGGAATGGCAATACAGGTCTAAAATAGGATGGTGTGTAGCTCAGAGAAAAACTTGCAGGTGGTGGTGTTTCCAAGCACCTGCTGACCTGGTTCTTCTAGAATGAGTGAGAATATTGGTTTGACAGCTGCTGACAGAAGCCTCAGTGAGTTGCTTCAGAGCATCTTGTCAATCAAACAGGACACGATGCTGGGTAATGTCAAGCTTTTCAAGTGGTATTGTGGCTGCATATTCCACATTTCAACTGCTCCTTGTACCAGGAGGTCTGCTGTCATGGTATATCACACTTGACTATTTTGTGCCATCCTCACACAGTCACTGTAATGCATCTGTAACTGCAATGACATCGAACTAAATCTACATCAATCCCTCTTGCTGCTGCCTTCTCAATCACCATAGCTTTGCAACTCTGATCAAATAGTGACATTTCCTTTCTTGTTGTCATTTTTTAAAGCATTATTTTTGCTCTTGCAATTCCAAACACCTTTTCCATTTGTCTGTGTATGAATTTTGAACAGACCCCTTAGCGGTATGAAGAAGTTGTGAAATTTTTATATATATATTTCAAAGGTCTCCATTTCTTCCACATGCACTTACTTATTCCCATTTCTGAGTAAAACAGGGAAAGAAAAGAAAGTAGCATCTTATGAGTTTTCTCCTAGTTACAAACTTGACTTTTCTTAAAATATTCTTCATCTTCACAAAATTACTTCTAAATATCTCTGTCCTTCTTCCAATTTCGGTATATCTGCCATCCTCTGTTATCATGTGTCCCAAATAGACAAACTTATCTGTTTGTTCCGGTGGGAATCCATTCCTTTCATTCTTCATTCTAACTTCTTCTAATTTATTCATTTTACTTAAGATTTAAATTTTCTTTTTGGTGTTCATACTCAATCCATATTCTAAATTACTACATTTAACTTGAACTGTGACATTTTCCCAATTCTGCAAGTAGCATAGTGTTGTGAGCATGCAGCCAGTTTATATTCTTGCCTTCTATCTGCGGCTCTGAGTATTTGTTCTGTGTACAGATTGAGTGTTTGCAAGAATGCACAGCACTGTGATACACCTCTCTTCACTTGAGGCATACTGGAGTGTATTTCATTCAGCCTGAGGTTCACTATTTGGTCACATTACAGGCTCTGAATAAATCTCCCATTTTACGGGCAATGTCATACATTTCAGCAACATGTCTATTAACGTTTGGTGAAAAAGACAATTGATAGCATTTTCATAGTCTAAATCTAGACCATATTTGATCAATCTCTGCTTTGAATGTGCTTTTTTTCTAATATGGTTTTCAAGATAAGTTTATAAAGTGACATTACAAAGTTATAATTCTAAAATGTTACACTCCATTGCTTTGGTGATCTTAAACTTAAATGACAAACATCACTTGGAATGGATCCTGTGTGTGTATTTGATCACAAATTTCTGTTACCGTTTCTAATTCGGTTACTCCAAGGGCTTTTAGTTTAGATGTTCTGTTGTTACTTCTAGGTCTGGAGCATTTCCTGGATTGATCAATTTTAAGCCATCTTGATTTTCATGGACCCACTTGCAAAAGTTCTCATTTCCTTTCTATCTGGCAAAGATTTCACCTTCTGGTGTATTGGTGATTTCTTTACATCTTCAATACGACTTCATAAATTGCATTAGACCATTTCCACTCAGCCTGCCGACACGTTCTATATTTTATTTTCAATCTCATCAGACTAGTGTGCTGCTTTCCTTTTCATTTTTATCATTGTATCTTATTGGTCATCCATTCCATGGCTCCATTTTTCCCCTTTCTTTCTCCATCTTGCAATAGTTTCTTTGCAGTGTCTTATATGTTCTATTCTGTGGTTTTCCACTTATTCTCTACTTCTTCATCTATGAGCAATTCTTGCTCAAATGCCTCAATCCTGAAACATTCTTACCTGTTTTTAAACACAAGTTCTACACTTTAAAATGCGAATGCTGACCATAAATTGCTGTGGGATAGCTAGAGGTCATGAACAGCACTCTGTCCATCCAGCTTACCCCTGCCAATTCACCTTGCCCCTTTCACCTTCCTCCCCCCCCCCCAACAGTCAATCTCTCCCATTACCCCTCAAAAACCAGTCTCCCCTTGTGCGTAAAACAGCCCTCCACTCACGCCCACCCCTCCTGCCAGTTAACCTCTCCCCACCTCCACTTACCCTCACTCCAATTACTCCCTCAGCTCCCTCCACAACTCACATTTCGCTGCACTTACCCTTTCCTTCCACTCCCCTCCATGAATCCACTTGTCCTTGCAGATACCCCTTCTCTCCCTCTGATTAACCCTCCTCTACCTCCAGTTTACCCCTCTCCCTCTCACTCCTCCCTCCCTTGTTTACACCCCCTCTCTCATTCGCTTCCCTCTCCCTTTCGCCCCCCCGCCTCTCATTCCCTCTTCCTTCCCCTCATTCCCTCCTCCTCTCCATCTCGTCTTCTCCCCCCACCCCTTCCCCTTCGTTCCCCCACCCCTCTCCCCCCATTCTCTTCACCTCCCCATTCCCTCTCCCTCTCCCCCTCCCCCTCGTTCCCTCCCCCCCTCGTTCCCGCTCCCCCTCCCCCCCCCTCGTTCCCGCTCCCTCTCCCCCCTCGTTCCCTCTCCCCCCCTTGTTCCCTCTCCCTCTCGTTCCCTCTCCTCTCCCCGCCTCGTTCCCTCTCGCCCACTCCCCCCCCTTGTTCCCCCTCCACCCTACCCCTCGTTCCCTCTCACCCTCCCTCCCCCACATTCCCTCTCCCTCCCCCTCATTCCTGCTCCCTCTCCATCCCCCTCATTCCTGCTCCCTCACCCCCGCCCCCTCATTCCATCACCCTCTTCCCCCCGTTCCCTCTCCGCCTCCCTCACCCTCGTTCCACCTCCCTCTCCACCCTGTTCCCTCTCCCCACCTCGTTCCCTCTCCCCACTTCGGTCCCTTCTCCTTCTCCCCCTCTCGTTCCCTCCCCCTCTCCCCTCCCTCCTCCCCCCCTCGTTCCCTCTCCCTCATCCCCCCCTCGTTCCCTCTCCCTCATCCCCCCCTCGTTCCCTCTCCGTCTTTCCCCCACGTCCCCTCTCCCTCTTCCCCCCCTCGTTCCGTCTCCCTCTTCCCCCCCTCGTCCCCTCTCCCTCTCGCTCTTCCTCTTCCTCTTCCCCTCTCCCTCTTCCCCTCTCCCTCTTCCTCCCCCCCCTCCCACCTCCCCCTCGTCCCCTCTCCCTCCTCCCCCTCCCCCCCTCTCCCTCTCCCCCTCCCCCCCTCTCCCTCTCCCACCTCCACCTCGTCCCCTCTCCCTCTCCCACCTCCCCCTCGTCCCCTCTCCCACCTCCCCCTCCTCCCCTCTCCCTCCTCCCCCTCCTCCCCTCTCCCTCCTCCCCCTCCCCCCCTCTCCCTCTCCCCCTCTCCCCCTCTCCCTCTCCCACCTCCACCTCGTCCCCTCTCCCTCTCCCACCTCCCCCTCGTCCCCTCTCCCACCTCCCCCTCCTCCCCTCTCCCTCCTCCACTCTCCCTCCTCCCCTCTCCCTCCTCCCCTCTCCCTCCTCCCCCTCGTCCCCTCTCCCTCTCCCTCCGCCCCCTCGTCCCCTCTCCCTCTCCCTCCGCCCCCTCGTCCCCTCTCCCTCTCCCTCCGCCCCCTCGTCCCTTCTCCCTCCTCCCCCTCCTCCCCTCTCCCTCCTCCCCCTCGTCCCCTCTCCCTCTCCCTCCTCTCCCTCGTCCCCTCTCCCTCCTCCCCCTCGTCCCCTCTCCCTCTCCCTCCTCTCCCTCGTCCCCTCTCTCTCTCCCTCCTCCCCCTCGTCCCCTCTCCCTCTCCCTCCTCCCCCTCGTCCCCTCTCCCTCCTCCCCCTCGTCCCCTCTCCCTCCTCCCCCTCGTCCCCTCTCCCTCTCCCACCTCCACCTCGTCCCCTCTCCCTCTCGTCCCCTCTCCCCCTCGTCTCCTCTCCCACCTCCCCCTCGTCCCCTCTCCCCCTCGTCTCCTCTCCCACCTGCCCCTCGTCCCCTCTCCCTCTCCCACCTCCCCCTCGTCCCCTCTCCCTCTCGTCCCCTCGTCCCCTCTCCCCCTCGTCCCCTCTCCCACCTCCCCCTCGTCCCCTCTCCCACCTCCCATCTCCCCCTCGTCCCCTCTCCCTCCTCCCCCTCGTCCCCTCTCCCTCTCCCTCCTCCCCCTCGTCCCCTCTCCCTCTCCCTCCTCCCCCTCGTCCCCTCTCCCTCCTCCCCCTCGTCCCCTCTCCCTCTCCCTCCTCCCCCTCGTCCCCTCTCCCTCCTCCCTCTCGTCCCCTCTCCCTCCTCCCTCTCGTCCCCTCTCCCTCCTCCCTCTCGTCCCCTCTCCCTCCTCCCTCTCGTCCCCTCTCCATCTCCCACCTCCCCCTCGTCCCCTCTCCCTCTCCCACCTCCCCCTCGTCCCCTCCCCCTCGTTCCCTCTCCTCCCCCCCGTTCACTTTCCCTCTCATATCCACTACCCCTCGTTCCAACTACCCTTCCACCTCGTTCCCTCTCCACGTCCCCTCTCCCCCTCCCCCTCGTCCCCTCTCCCGCTCTCCCACCTCCCCCTCGTCCCCTCTCCCTCTCCCACCTCCCCCACGTCCTCTCCCCCTCGTCCCCTCTCCCTCTCCCACCTCCCCCTCGACCCCTCTCCCGCTCCCACCTCCCCCTCGTCCCCTCTCCCTCTCCCACCTCCCCCTCCCTTCTCCCCCTCGTCCCCTCTCCCAACTCCCCCTCGTCCCCTCTCCCACCTCCCCCTCGTCCCCTCTCCCCCTCGTCCCCTCTCCCACCTCCCCCTCGTCCCCTCTCCCACCTCCCCCTCGTCCCCTCTCCCACCTCCCCCTCGTCCCACCTCCCCCTCGTCCCCTCTCCCACCTCCCCCTCGTCCCACCTCCCCCTCGTCCCCTCTCCCACCTCCCCCTCGTCCCCTCTCCCACCTCCCCCTCGTCCCCTCTCCCACCTCCCCCTCGTCCCCTCTCCCCCTCGTCCCCTCTCCCACCTCCCCCTCTCCCACCTCCCCCTCGTCCCCTCTCCCACCTCCCCCTCGTCCCACCTCCCCCTCGTCTCCTCTCCCACCTCCCCCTCGTCCCCTCACCCACCTCCCCCTCGCCCCCTCACCCACCTCCCCCTCGTCCCCTCACCCACCTCCCCCTCGTCCCCTCACCCACCTCCCCCTCGTCCCCTCTCCCTCTCCCTCACCCACCTCCCCCTCGTCCCCTCTCCCTCTCCCACCTCCCCCTCGTCCCCTCTCCCTCTCCCACCTCCCCCTCGTCCCCTCTCCCTCTCCCCCCTCCCCCTCGTCCCCTCTCCACCCTCCCCCTCGTCCCCTCTCCACCCTCCCCCTCGTCCCCTCTCCCCCCTCCCCCTCGTCCCCTCTCCCCCCTCCCCCTCGTCCCCTCTCCCATCTCCCCCTCGTCCCCTCTCCCACCTCCTCCTCGTCCCCTCTCCCACCTCCCCCTCCCAACTCCCCCTTGTTCCCTCTCCCCCTCCCCCTCGTTCCCTCTCACTCTCCACCTTCCCCTTCGTTCCTCTCCCCCTCCCCCTCCTTCCCTCGGCCCCTCATTACCCCTCCCCGTCGTTCCCACTCCCTCTCCCTTTCGCCCTCGTTCCCTCTCCCCCATCCCCTATCTCTCCCCCTCATTACCTCTCCCTCTCCCCCCTCTTGTTCTCTCACCCTCTCCCCCTCCCCCTCATCCCCTCTCGCACCTCCCCCCTCGTTCCCTCTCCACCCTCCCCCTCGTTCCCTCTCCACCCTCCCCCTCGTTCCCTTCCCTCCCCTCTCCCCCTCTGCCTCTCCCCCGCGCCCTCTCTCCCTCGTTCCCTCTACCCCCCCCGTTCACTTTCCCTCTCATTCCCTCTCCCCCTCGTTCTGACTACCCTCCACCTCGTTCCCTCTCCCCGTCCCCCTCGTTCCGTCTCACTCTCCACCTTCCCCCTCATTCCCTCTCCCCCTCCCAACCATTCCTCTCCCCCTCCCCCTCCTTCCCTCGGCCTCTCGTTACCCCTCCCCGTCGTTCCCACTCCCCCTCCCTCTCGCCCTCGTTCCCTCTCCCCCCGTCCCCTATCCCTCTACCCCTCATTACCTCTCCCTCTCCCCCCTCTCGTTCCCTCACCCTCTCCACCCTCCCCCTCGTTCCCTCTCTCCCTCTACCCGCCCTCGTTCACTTTCCCTCTCGTTCCTACTACCCCTCCACCTCGTTCCCTCTCCCCATTCCCCTCGTTCCCTATCCCCCCCGTTCCCGCTCCCCTCCCCCTCGTTCCCTCTCCCCCTCGTTCCCTCTCCCCCGCGTTCCCTCTCCCCCTCGTTCCCTCTCCCCCTCGTTCCCTCTCCCCCTCGTTCCCTCACCCCCTCGTTCCCTCTCCTCGTCCCTCTCCCCTTCCCCTCATTCCCTCTGCCCCTCCCACTCGTTCCCTCTCCCCCTCCTCCTCGTTCACTTGCCCTCTCGTTTCCACTCCCCCTTGTTCCAACTACCCCCCCACCTCGTTCCTCTCCCCATCCCCCTCCTTCCCTCGGCCCCTCGTTACCCCTCCCCGTCGTTCCCACTCCCCCTCCCCGTCGTTCCCTCTCCCCCGTCCCCTATCCCTCTACCCCTCATTACCTCTCTTTCTCCCCCCTCTCATTCCCTCTCCCTCTCCCCCTCCCCCTCGTTCCCTCTCCCCCTAGATCCCTCTCCCTCTCCCCCTCCCCCTCGTTCCCTCTCCCCCTAGATCCCTCTCCCTCTCCCCCTCCCCCTCGTTCCCTCTCCCCCTAGATCCCTCTCCCTCTCCCCCTCCCCCTCGTTCCCTCTCCCCCTAGATCCCTCTCCCTCTCCCCCTCCCCCTCGTTCCCTTTCCTCTCCTCTCCCCCGCCCCCTCTCTCCCTCGTTCCCTCTACCCCCCCTTGTTCACTTTCCCTCTCGTTCCCTCTCCCCCTCGTTCCTACTACCCCTCCACCTCATTCCCTCTCCCCATTCTCCTCGTTCCCTCTCCCCGCCCCCCTCGTTCCCTCTCCCCCTCGTCCCTCTCCACTTCCTCTCGTTCCCTCTCCCCCTCCCCCAACCCTCGTTCCCTCTCCCCCTCCCCCTCGTTCCCTCTCACCCCTCTCCCCCTCCCCCCTCGTTCCCTCCCCACCTCCCCCTCGTTACCTCTCCCGCGCCCACCTCCCCCTCGTTCCCCCTCCCCTTCCCCTCGTTCCCTCTCCCACCTCCCCAACGTCCACTCTCCCTCTCCCATCCCCCCCTCGTCCCCTCTCCCTCTCCCATCCCCCCTCGTCCCCTCTCCGTCTCCCACCCCCCCCCTCGTCCCCTCTCCCACCTCCCCCTCGTCCTCGTCCCCTCTCCCTCTCCCACCCCTCCCTCGTCCCCTCTCCCACCTCCCCCTCGTCCTCGTCCCCTCTCCCTCTCCCTCTCCCACCTCCCCCTCGTCCCCTCTCCCTCTCCCACCTTCCCTTCGTCCCCTCTCCCTCTCCCACCTCCCCCTCGTCCCCTCTCCCTCTCCCACTTCCCCCTCGTCCCCTCTCCCTCTCCCACCTCCCCCTCGTCCCCTCTCCCTCTCCCACCCCCCCCCCTCGTCCCCTCTCCCTCTCCCATCCCCCCTCGTCCCCTCTCCCTCTCCCACACCACCCTCGTCCCCTCTCCCGCTCCCACTTCCCCCTCGTCCCCTCTCCCTCTCCCACCTCCCCTCGTCCCCTCTCCCTCTCCCACCCCCCCCCCTCGTCCCCTCTCCCTCTCCCACCCCCCCCCCCCTGTCCTCGTCCCCTCTCCCTCTCCCACCTCCCCCTCGTCCCCTCTCCCTCTCCCACCTTCCCTTCGTCCCCTCTCCCACCTCCCCCTCCTCCCCTCTCCCTCTCCCACCTCCCCCTCTCCCACCTCCCCCTCGTCCCCTCTCCCTCTCCCACCTCCCCCTCGTCCCCTCTCCCACCTCCCCCTCGTCCCCTCTCCCTCTTCCCCCCTCCCCCTCGTCCCCTCTCCCACCTCCCCCTCGTCCCCTCTCCCTCTCCCATGCCCCCCACGTCCCCTCTCCCTCTCCCGTGCCCCCCACGTCCCCTCTCCCACCTCCCCTTCGTCCTCGTCCCCTCTCCCTCTCCCACCTCCCTCTCCCACCCCCCCCTCGTCCCCTCTCCGTCTCCCACACCCCTTCGTCCCCTCTCCCACCTCCCCCTCGTCCCCTCTCCCTCTCCCAGCCCCCCCTCGTCCCCTCTCCCACCTCCCCCTCGTCCCCTCTCCCACCCCCCCTTCGTCCCCTCTCCCACACCCCCTCGTCCCCTCTCCCTCTCCCACCCCCCCTCCTCCTCGTCCCCTCTCCCACCGCCCCCTCCTCCTCTCTCCCTCTCCCACCCCCCCTCCTCCTCGTCCCCTCTCCCACCGCCCCCTCCTCCCCTCTCCCTCTCCCACCTCCCCCTCCTCCCCTCTCCCTCTCCCACCTCCCCCTCGTCCCCTCTCCCTCTCCCACCTCCCCCTCCTCCCCTCTCCCTCTCCCACCTCCCCCTCGTCCCCTCTCCCTCTCCCACCTCCCCCTCGTCCCCTCTCCCTCTCCCACCTCCCCCTCGTCCCCTCTCCCACCTCCCCCTCTCCCCCCTCCCCCTCGTCCCCTCTCCCACCTCCCCCGCCCCCCACGTCCCCTCTCCCACCTCCCCTTCGTCCTCGTCCCCTCTCCCTCTCCCACCCCCCCCTCGTTCCCTCTCCCTCTCCCCATCCCCCTCGTTCCCCTTCCCACTCCCCCTCATCCCCTCTCCCACCTCCCCCTCGTTCCCTCTGCCTTGCCCTCGTTCCCTCTGCCCCACCCCCTCGTTCCCTCTCCCCCTCCCCCTCGTCCCCTCTCCCACCCCCCCCTCGTTCCCTCTGCCCCGCCCCCTCATTCCCCCTCCCACTCGTTCCCTCGCTCCTTCCCTCTCCCCTTCCCCCTCCCTCTCTTTCCCTCACCCCTTCGCTCGCGTTCCCTCTACCTCTCCCCCTCCCCCTCGTTCCCTCTCCCCGCCCCCTTCCCCCTCGTTCCCTCTCCCCGCCGCCCCTCCCCCTCTCCCCGCCCCCCTCCCCATCGTTCCCTCTCCCCGCCCCCCTCCCCATCGTTCCCTCTCCCCGCCCCACTCCCCATCGTTCCCTCTCCCCGCCCCCCTCCCCCTCGTTCCCTCTCCCCGCCCCCCTCCCCTCGTTCCCTCTCCCCGCCCCCCTCCCACTCGTTCCCTCTCCCCTCCCCCCGTTCCCGCTACCCCTCCTTGTCATTCCGTCCTCCATCCCCCTCCCTCTCCTCCTCGTTCCATCTCACCCTCCCCCTCGTTCCTTCGCCCCTCCCCCTTGTTCCCTCAGCCCTCCCTCTCGTCCTCTCTCCCCCTCGTTACCTCTCACTCTCCCCCCCGTTCCCTCTCCCCCTGCCCCTCGTTCCCTCTCCCCCTGCCCCGCCCCCTCCTTCCCTCTCCCCGCCCCCTCCCCCTCGTTCCCTCTCCCCGCCCCCTCCCCCTCGTTCCCTCTCCCCGCGCCCTCCCCCTCCTTCCCTCACCCCGCCCCCCTCCCCCCCGTTCCCTCACCCCGCCCCCCTCCCCCTCGTTCCCTCTCCCCGCCCCCTCCCCCTCGTTCCCTCTCCCCGCGCCCTCCCCCTCCTTCCCTCACCCCGCCCCCCTCCCCCTCGTTCCCTCTCCCCGCCCCCCGCCCCCTCGTTCCCTCTCCCCGCCCCCTCCCCTCGTTCCCTCTCCCCGCCCCCTCCCCCTCGTTCCCTCTCCCCGCGCCCTCCCCCTCCTTCCCTCACCCCGTCCCCCTCCCCCTCGTTCCCTCTCCCCGCCCCCCTCCCCCTCGTTCCCTCTCCCCGCCCCCTCCCCCTCGTTCCCTCTCCCCGCGCCCTCCCCCTCCTTCCCTCACCCCGCCCCCCTCCCCCTCGTTCCCTCTCCCCGCCCCCCGCCCCTCGTTCCCTCTCCCCGCCCCCTCCCCCTCGTTCCCTCTCCACGCCCCTCCCCCTCGTTCCCCCTCCCCCGCGTTCCCTCTACCCCTCCCTGTCATTCCGTCCTCCTTCCCCCTCGTTCCCTCTCACCCTCCCCCTCGTTCCCTCCCCCTCCGCCCCATCCCCTCAGCCCCTCCCGCTCGTCACCTCTCACTCTCCCCCGCGTTCCCTGTCCCCCTCCTTCCCCCTCGTTCCCTCTCCCGCCCCCTCCTTCCCTCTCCCCGCCCCCTCCTTCCTCCTTCCCCCTCCCCGCCCCCCTCCTTCCCTCTCCCCACCCCCTCCCCCTCGTTCCCTCTCCCCGCCCCCTCCCCCTCATTCCCTCTCCTTATTCCCCCTCCCCCCCATTCCCTCTCCCTGTCCCCCTCCCCATCATTCCCTGTCCCCCTCCCCTTCGTTCCCTGTCCCCGTCCATCTCCCCTTCGTTCCCTCTCCCCGTCCCCCTCCTGCTCGTTCCCTCTCCCCCTCCCCCTCGTTCCCTTCCCTCCCCTCTCCCCCTCCGCCTCTCCCCAGCCCCTCTCTCCCTCGTTCCCTCTCTCCCTCGTTCCCTCTACCCCCCTCGTTCACTTTCCCTCTCGTTCCTACTACCCCTCCACCTCGTTCCCTCTCCCCATTCCCCTCGTTCCCTCTCCCCATTCCCCTCGTTCCCTCTCCCCCATTCCCTCTCCCCGCCCCCCTTGTTCCCTTTCCCGTCGTTCCCTCACCCCCTCCCCCACGTTCACTCTCCTCGTCCCTCTCCCCCTCCCACTCGTTCCCTCTGCCCCTCCCCCTCGTTCCTTCTCCCCCGCCCCCTCGTCCCCTCTCCCCCGCCCCCTCGTCCCCTCTCCCCCGCCCCCTCTCCCCCGCCCCCTCGTCCCCTCTCCCACCGCCCCCTCGTCCCCTCTCCCACCGCCCCCTCGTCCCCTCTCCCACCGCCCCCTCGTCCCCTCTCCCACCGCCCCCTCTCCCACCGCCCCCTCGTCCCCTCTCCCACCGCCCCCTCGTCCCCTCTCCCACCGCCCCCTCGTCCCCTCTCCCACCGCCCCCTCGTCCCCTCTCCCTCCGCCCCCTCGTCCCCTCTCCCTCCGCCCCCTCGTCCCCTCTCCCTCCGCCCCCTCGTCCCTTCTCCCTCCGCCCCCTCGTCCCCTCTCCCTCCGCCCCCTGGTCCACTCTCCCTCTCCCTCCGCCCCCTGATCCCCTCTCCCTCTCCCTCCGCCCCCTGGTCCCCTCTCCCTCTCCCTCCGCCCCCTGGTCCCCTCTCCCTCTCCCTCCGCCCCCTGGTCCCCTCTCCTTCTCCCCCTCCCCCTCGTTCCTTCTCCCCCTCCCCCTCGTTCCCTCAGCCCTCCCTCTCGTCCTCTCTCCCCCTCGTTCCCGTCCCCCTCCTTCCCCCTCGTTCCCTCTCACCCTCCCCGTTCCCTCTCCCCCTCGTTCCCTCTCCCCGCCCCCCTCTCCCTCGTTCCCTCTCCCCGCCCCCCTCCCCCTCGTTCCCCGTCCCAACCCCCTCCCGCTCGTTCCCTCTCCCTATCCGACTCCCCGTCATTCCCTGTCCCCCTCCCCTTCGTTCCTCCCCCGCGTTCCCTCTCCCGTACCCTCTACCCCTCCCTGTCATTCCGTCCTCCTTCCCCCTCGTTCCCTCTCACCCTCCCCCTCGTTCCCTCTCCCCCTCCGCCCCATCCCCTCAGCCCCTCCCGCTCGTCCTCTCTCCCCCTCGTTACCTCTCACTCTCCCCCGCGTTCCCTGTCCCCCTCCTTCCCCCTCGTTCCCTCTCCCCTGCCCCTCGTTCCCCCTCCCCCTTGTTATCTCTCCCCGTCCCCCTCGTTCCCTCTCCCCGCCCCCACCTTCCTCCTTCCCCCTCCCCGCCCCCCTCCTTCCCCCCCCCCTTCCCTCTCCCCGCACCCTCCCCCTCGTTCCCTCTCCCCCTCATTCCCTCTCCTTATTCCCCCTCTCCCTCATTCCCTCTCCCCCATTCCCTCTCCCTGTCCCCCTTCCCTTCGTTCCCTGTCCCCGTCCATCTCCCCTTCGTTCCCTCTCCCCGTCCCCCTCGTTCCCTTCCCTCCCCTCTCCCCCTCTCCCCAGCCCCTCTCTCCCTCGTTCCCTCTCCCCCTCGTTCCCTCAGCCCTCCCTCTCGTCTCCTCTCCCCCTCGTTACCTCTCACTCTCCCCCTCGTTCCCTGTCCCCCTCCTTCCCTCTCCCCCTGCCCCTCGTTCCCACTCCCCCTGCCCCTCCCCCTCCTTCCCTCTCCCCGCCCCCTCCTTCCCTCTCCCCGCCCCCCTCCTTCCCTCTCCCCGCCCCCCTCCTTCCCTCTCCCCGCCCCCCTCCTTCCCCCACCCCCTCCTTCCCTCACCCCGCCCCCTCCCCCTCGTTCCCTCTCCCCGCCCCCCTCCCCCTCGTTCCCTCTCCCCGCCCCCTCCCCCTCGTTCCCTCTCCACGCCCCTCCCCCTCGTTCCCCCTCCCCGTACCCTCTACCCCTCCCTGTCATTCCGTCCTCCTTCCCCCTCGTTCCCTCTCACCCTCCCCGTTCCCTCTCACCCTCCCCCTCGTTCCCTCTCCCCCTCCGCCCCATCCCCTCAGCCCCTCCCGCTCGTCCTCTCTCCCCCTCGTTACCTCTCACTCTCCCCCGCGTTCCCTGTCCCCCTCCTTCCCCCTCGTTCCCTCTCCCCCTGCCCATCGTTCCCTCTCCCCGTCCCCCTCCCCCTTGTTATCTCTCCCCGTCCCCCTCGTACCCTCTCCCCGCCCCCCTCCTTCCCTCTCCCCGCCCCCCTCCCCCCCTCTCCCCGCCCCCCTCTCCCCGCCCCCCTCCCCCTCATTCCCTCTCCTTATTCCCCCTCTCCCTCATTCCCTCTCCCCCATTCCCTCTCCCTGTCCCCCTCCCCATCATTCCCTGTCCCCCTCCCCTTCGTTCCCTGTCCCCGTCCATCTCCCCTTCGTTCCCTCTCCCCGTCCCCCTCCCCCTCGTTCCCTTCCCTCCCCTCTCCCCCTCCGCCTCTCCCCAGCCCCTCTCCCCCTCGTTCCCTCTCCCCGTCCCCCTCCCCCTTGTTATCTCTCCCCGTCCCCCTCGTACCCTCTCCCCGCCCCCTCCTTCCTCCTTCCCCCTCCCCGCCCCCCTCCTTCCCTCTCCACGCCCCGTCCCCCTCGTTCCCTCTCCCCCTCGTCCCCTCTCCCACCTCCCCCTCGTCCCCTCTCCCTCTCCCACCTCCCCCTCGTCCTCTCTCCCACCTCCCCCTCGTCCCCTCTCCCACTCGTCCCCTCCCCCTCGTCCCCTCTCCCCCTCGTCCCCTCTCCCACCTCCCCCTCGTCCCCTCTCCCTCTCCCTCTCCCACCTCCCCCTCGTCCCCTCTCCCACCACCCCCTCGTCCCCTCTCCCCCTCCGCCTCTCCCCAGCCCCTCTCTCCCTCGTTCCCTCTACCCCCCTCGTTCACTTTCCCTCTCGTTCCTACTACCCCTCCACCTCGTTCCCTCTCCCCATTCCCCTCGTTCCCTCTCCCCCGTTCCCTCTTCCCGCCCCCCTTGTTCCCTTTCCCGTCGTTCCCTCACCCCCTCCCCCTCGTTCACTCTCCTCGTCCCTCTCCCCCTCCCACTCGTTCCTTCTCCCCCTCCCCCTCGTTCCTTCTCCCCCACCCCTCGTTCCCTCTCCCCCTCTCCCACCTCCCCCTCGTCCCCTCTCCCACCGCCCCCTCGTCCCCTCTCCCTCCGCCCCCTCGTCCCCTCTCCCACCGCCCCCTCGTCCCCTCTCCCACCGCCCCCTCGTCCCCTCTCCCACCGCCCCCTCGTCCCCTCTCCCTCCGCCCCCTCGTCCACTCTCCCTCCGCCCCCTCGTCCACTCTCCCTCCGCCCCCTCGTCCACTCTCCCTCCGCCCCCTCGTCCACTCTCCCTCCGCCCCCTCGTCCACTCTCCCTCCGCCCCCTCGTCCACTCTCCCTCTCCCTCCGCCCCCTGGTCCCCTCTCCCTCTCCCTCCGCCCCCTGGTCCCCTCTCCTTCTCCCCCTCCCCCTCGTTCCTTCTCCCCCTCCCCCTCGTTCCTTCTCCCCCTCCCCCTCGTTCCCTCAGCCCTCCCTCTCGTCCTCTCTCCCCCTCGTTACCTCTCACTCTCCCCCTCGTTCCCTGTCCCCCTCCTTCCCTCTCACCCTCCCCGTTCCCTCTCCCCCGGCCCCTCGTTCCCTCTCCCCCTGCCCCTCCCCCTCCTTCCCTCTCCCCGCCCCCCTCACCCTCGTTCCCTCTCCCCGCCCCCCTCCCCCTCGTTCCCTCTCCCCGCCCCCTCGTCCCACCTCCCTCTCCCTCCGCCCCCTCTCCCACCGCCCCCTCGTCCCACCTCCCTCTCCCACCTCCCCCTCGTCCCCTCTCCCTCCACCCCCTCGTCCCCTCTCCCTCCGCCCCCTCGTCCCCTCTCCCTCTCCCTCCGCCACCTCGTCCCCTCCCCCTCTCCCTCTCCCTCCCACCGCCCCCTCGTCCCACCTCCCTCTCCCTCCGCCCCCTCGTCCCCTCTCCCTCCGCCCCCTCGTCCCCTCTCCCTCTCCCTCCGCCCCCTCGTCCCCTCTCCCTCCCACCGCCCCCTCGTCCCACCTCCCCCTCCCACCGCCCCCTCGTCACACCTCCCTCTCCCATCTCCCTCTCGTCCCCTCTCCCTCTCCCTCCGCCCCCTCGTCCCCTCTCCCTCTGCCCCCTCGTCCCCTCTCCCTCTCCCTCCGCCCCCTCGTCCTCTCCCTCCGCCCCCTCGTCCCCTCTCCCTCCGCCCCCTCGTCCCCTCTCCCTCTCCCTGCCCCCTCGTCCCACCTCCCTCTCCCTCCGCCCCCTCGTCCCCTCTCCCTCTGCCCCCTCGTCCCCTCTCCCTCCGCCCCCTCGTCCCCTCTCCCTCCGCCCCCTCGCCCTCTCCCTCCGCCCCCCTCGTCCCCTCTCCCTCCGTCCCCTCTCCCTCTCCCTACGCCCCCTCGTCCCCTCTCCCTACGCCCCCTCGTCCCCTCTCCCTACGCCCCCTCGTCCCCTCTCCCTACGCCCCCTCGTCCCCTCTCCCTACGCCCCCTCGTCCCCTCTCCCTCCGCCCCCTCGTCCCCTCTCCCTCTCCCTCCGCCCCCTCGTCCCACTCCCTCCGCCCCCTCGTCCCCTCTCCCTCTCCCTCCGCCCCCTCGTCCCACTCCCTCCGCCCCCTCGTCCCCTCTCCCTCTCCCTCCGCCCCCTCGTCCCCTCTCCCTCTCCCTCCGCCCTAGTCCCCTCTCCCTCTGCCCCCTCGTCCCCTCTCCCTCTGCCCCCTCTCCCTCCGCCCCCTCTCCCTCTCCCTCCGCCCCCTCGTCCCCTCTCCCTCTCCCTACGCCCCCTCTCCCTCTGCCCCCTCGTCCCCTCTCCCTCTGCCCCCTCGTCCCCTCTCCCGCCGCCCCCCTCCCTCTCCCTACGCCCCCTCGTCCCCTCTCCCTACGCCGCCTCGTCCCCTCTCCCTACGCCCCCTCGTCCCCTCTCCCTACGCCCCCTCGTCCCCTCTCCCTCCGCCCCCTCGTCCCACTCCCTCCGCCCCCTCGTCCCCTCTCCCTCTCCCTCCGCCCCCTCGTACCCTCTCCCTCCGCCCCCTAGTCCCCTCTCCCTCTGCCCCTCGTCCCCTCTCCCTCCGCCCCCTCGTCCCCTCTCCCTCCGCCCCCTCGTCCCCTCTCCCTCCGCCCCCTCTCCCTCTCCCTCCGCCCCCTCGTCCCCTCTCCCTCCGCCCCCTCGTCCCCTCTCCCTCCGCCCCCTCGTCCCCTCTCCCTCTCCCTACGCCCCCTCTCCCTCTGCCCCCTCGTCCCCTCTCCCTCTGCCCCCTCGTCCCCTCTCCCTCCGCCCCCTCTCCCTCTCCCTCCGCCCCCTCGTCCCCTCTCCCTCCGCCCCCTCGTCCCCTCTCCCTCCGCCCCCTCGTCCCCTCTCCCTCTCCCACCTCCCCCTCGTCCCCTCTCCCACCTCCCCCACCTCCCCCTCGTCCCCTCTCCCTCTCCCACCTCCCCCTCGTCCCCTCTCCCTCTCCCTCCGCCCCCTCGTCCCCTCTCCCTCTCCCTACGCCCCCTCTCCCTCTGCCCCCTCGTCCCCTCTCCCTCTGCCCCCTCGTCCCCTCTCCCTCCGCCCCCTCTCCCTCTCCCTCCGCCCCCTCGTCCCCTCTCCCTCCGCCCCCTCGTCTCCTCTCCCTCCGCCCCCTCGTCCCCTCTCCCTCCGCCCCCTCGTCCCCTCTCCCTCCGCCCCCTCGTCCCCTCTCCCTCCGCCCCCTCGTCCCCTCTCCCTCTCCCACCTCCCCCTCGTCCCCTCTCCCACCTCCCCCACCTCCCCCTCTCCCTCTCCCACCTCCCCCTCGTCCCCTCTCCCTCTCCCTCCGCCCCCTCGTCCCCTCTCCCTCTCCCTACGCCCCCTCTCCCTCTGCCCCCCTCGCCCCTCTCCCTCTGCCCCCTCGTCCCCTCTCCCTCTCCCTCCGCCCCCTCTCCCTCTCCCTCCGCCCCCTCGTCCCCTCTCCCTCCGCCCCCTCGTCTCCTCTCCCTCCGCCCCCTCGTCCCCTCTCCCTCCGCCCCCTCGTCCCCTCTCCCTCCGCCCCCTCGTCCCCTCTCCCTCTCCCACCTCCCCCTTGTCCCCTCTCCCACCTCCCCCACCTCCCCCTCGTCCCCTCTCCCTCCCCCACCTCCCCCTCGTCCCCTCTCCCTCTCCCACCTCCCCCTCGTCCCCTCTCCCACCTCCCCCACGTCCCCTCTCCCACCTCCCCCTCGTCCCCTCTCCCTCCGCCCCCTCGTCCCCTCTCCCTCCGCCCCCTCGTCCCCTCTCCCTCTCCCACCTCCCCCTTGTCCCCTCTCCCACCTCCCCCACCTCCCCCTCGTCCCCTCTCCCTCCCCCACCTCCCCCTCGTCCCCTCTCCCTCTCCCACCTCCCCCTCGTCCCCCTCTCCCACCTCCCCCACGTCCCCTCTCCCACCTCCCCCTCGTCCCCTCTTCCTCTCCCTCTCGTCCCCTCTCCCTCTCCCACCTCCCCCTCACCCCCCTCTCCCACCTCCCCCTCGTCCCCTCTCCCTCTCTCACCTCCCCCTCGTCCCCTCTCCCTCTCGCCCCTCCCCCTCGTTCCCTCTCCTCCCCCCCCATTCCCTCTCCCCCCCGTTCCCTCAACCCCTCCCCCTCGTTCACTTTCCCTCTCATATCCACTACCCCTCGTTCCAACTACCCTTCCACCTCGTTCCCTCTCCACGTCCCCTCTCGCCCTCGTTCCCTCTCCCCCTCCCCCTCGTCCCCTCTCCCTTTCCCACCTCCCCCTCGTCCCACCTCCCCCTCGTCCCCTCTCCCACCTCCCCCTCGTGCCCTCCCCCTCGTCCCCTCTCCCCCTCGTCCCCTCTCCCACCTCCCCCTCGTCCCCTCTCCCTCTCCCACCTCCCCCTCGTCCCCTCTCCCCCTCCGCCTCTCCCCAGCCCCTCTCACCCTCGTTCCCTCTCCCTCGTTCCCTCTACCCCCCTCATTCACTTTCCCTCTCGTTCCTACTACCCCTCCACCTCGTTCCCTCTCCCCATTCCCCTCGTTCCCTCTCCCCCATTCCCTCTCCCCGCCCCCCTTGTTCCCTTTCCCGTCGTTCCCTCACCCCCTCCCCCTCGTTCACTCTCCTCGTCCCTCTCCCCCTCCCACTCGTTCCCTCTGCCCCTCCCACTCGTTCCTTCTCACCCGCCCCCTCGTTCCTTCTCCCCCGCCCCCTCGTCCCCTCTCCCCCGCCCACCTCCCCCTCGTCTCCGCTCCCCAGCCCACCTCACCCTCGTCTCCGCTCCCCAGCCCACCTCCCCCTCGTCTCCGCTCCCCAGCCCACCTCCCCCTCGTCTCCGCTCCCCCTCTCCCACCTCCCCCTCGTCCCCTCTCCCTCTCCCTCCGCCCCCTCGGTCCCTCTCCCCGTCTCCCGTCCCCCCTCCCCCTCGGTCCCCCTCCCCGTCTTCCGTCCCCCCTCCCCCTCGTTCCCTCTCCACGCCCCTCCCCCTCGTTCCCCCTCCCCCGCGTTCCCTCTACCCCTCCCTGTCATTCCGTCCTCCTTCCCCCTCGTTCCCTCTCACCCTCCCCCTCGTTCCCTCTCCCCCTCCGCCCCATCCCCTCAGCCCCTCCCGCTCGTCACCTCTCACTCTCCCCCGCGTTCCCTGTCCCCCTCCTTCCCCCTCGTTCCCTCTCCCCGCCCCCTCCTTCCCTCTCCCCGCCCCCTCCTTCCTCCTTCCCCCTCCCCGCCCCCCTCCTTCCCTCTCCCCACCCCCTCCCCCTCGTTCCCTCTCCCCGCCCCCTCCCCCTCATTCCCTCTCCTTATTCCCCCTCCCCCCCATTCC